>NC_142010.1:105142291-105354791 GCF_049901735.1 Notechis scutatus
CAAGAAGAAACAGCTTGGGATTATTTGGATTACTTGGTGATTTGGATTTTTGGTTACTGCATTTAAATGACTAAAATCAATTGGGTGGTTGTTTAAAAGTGTTTAAAATGGCACCATTTTTAGAAGAACTGAAAATGGAACTTAAAAGGTACAAAGAAGATGCACAAGAAGGGAGAGGTTCTTTTGGCTTCATATTTCAACTCTTAGAAATGGAGATCTGGAACTATGAGAAACAACAAGAAACGCTTGCAGAACAAGAAGACTGGGACAAGGAAGGAGTCATCTTTAATTTTATGTGGGGGTCAAAAAGGAAAGGGGGGAAGAGAATGAAAAGCTTAAGATTTGAAAAAAAACCAAAAAAAAAGAAGAAGAATAGTTTGAAAAATAAGTATATTAGAAAGCAACAGAAGAGGGGATTACAGAAGAGAGAATTAGAAGTAGAGAGACAAGGGGGTAAAAAAGGGAGGGATAAGAAGAGAGGTAAGAAAGAAAGGAAAAGAAGTTATAAAGCACAGAAACAAGATATAGAGAAACAGGGCAAAGGTATAAGAATTGAAAGTATAAGCCTGTTTAGAGATAATGGGTGAAACTTAATTGTAAAAGGGATTCTGCAAAGATACATAAGATAGTATTGTTGTATTACAAATATAAATAATCTTTGAAAATATGCTTAAAATGATGGATAAAATATTTATTGTAATCTCGTGAAATGCTTGTTAATAAACAAATGAAATAAAGTGAATGAGAGAATTAAATTAGGAAAGGATGGGAACATTTTAATTATTATTAATGATTTATAAAATATAAGTGAAGAGAAATATGGAAAAAATTAATTATGGAAAGTTTATAAGTGTTCCCAAGGAAGTATGATATTTAATTGAAAAGAAATGTTAAAGATGTTAAGATGTTAATGAATATTAATGATAGAATTGAATTGAAATTGAATGAGTTTTTTATTTACATATATATATAATCTTTTTTTTAAAGAATATAGTGTGTATTTTAATAATGTACCAAGCAGAATTCGATTGGAAGTTATGTATTATATTGAATGTTATAATCTTAAAGGTATACATTGAAGTTTAAATAAGAGTTGAATGGATAAAATTAAAAGATATAAAGGTGTCATACTCCAATTAGTAACTACAGGAGAAAATTTGTTTAATGAGAAAAAATAATATGAAATTGAAACAGGACAGACAAAAGTATAAATATAATGATTTGAATTGAGATGAGATAATCAAAATAAAGTTGAGAAAATTAAAAGAGGGGAAAAACTATGTAGAAAATGTAAAACAGTAATAAGATATTGAATAGAACACAAAAATGAGCATGAAATTGAGTTTGTGTCTGTATGAAGAAGTGTAACCCGGGACCATGCTATTTTCAAAAAAAGATGTTTTATTTGTATTATGGTTTTTTTTTTTGTGAAAACCCAAATAAAATTTCAAAAAAGAAAAAAGAAATTGTAGATGAGACAATTAATTTAATTATGTGGATGTTTAATCAATATTTCCTAGACTACACTATCTTTGTGAAATGTATAAATTTATTTATAACGAAGACATCTCAATAGAAAATTAGAATAGCCAATTAAATTCCTTCTGAAGCTGCACAAGACTTTCTAGCATTACTGGAAAAACAGAACTTTGCTTTCATTTAAAACATTTTTTTTCTATTGTACAACATGCACTCCCACAGCACACACAAAGCTACCATGAGAATTTGGCTTCCCCATTCACGTTAAAGGAGAGGACAGCTCAATATACCATAGGGATTTACGAAGCTGGTCCCTCAAGTGAAGTTAATAACAAGTCCTTGATCAGGCAGAGCTTCGGCGCACACTATATCTCTAGTGTATGGAAGCAGCTGTTACGCTAAAGTCAATGAGTATCTCATGCAATGCTTGCATGCTTTTGTTGCTATAGATCATGTTATTATGGCAAATTTAATGGTAAATGTGCTCAACCGTGAAGTGGTTGGATACATTATCTTAACACTATGGATAATATACAGAAATGAACAATACAGTAGATACTGCGTAATGTTCTGTCAATATATGTAGTTGCCAAACTATGCCTGAAACTTTGCACAACTTGGCACCATGAAAATGGTATTTCATACATTACTAGTCATTGCATTGTTAATTTGGTTTGTACATATTTTACCCAATAACTGCATTTTTCATAGCTTTTATCCTGACATGGATGCTATCGATACTGACTGGATACAAATAATCATACCAGAAAAAATGTGCTGTCTCAGATCCAAGATCCATTTAATTCAGCTTTGTATTCTCATGCTAGCCAACAATATGCCAATAGAAAGACAACAACTACCACCCGTGCCTCTCATATCAGTGGTAATAGTTCACCATGACTTTTAGATTTTGATAGATTAAATCTCCATGCATTTGTCAAATCAATTTTTAAAGCCATTTAAAATTGGTGGGCATTATTAGTGTTCATCTGGTTTTGTTCTCAAAGTTACTCATTGAATAGTATCTAGAGGTCAAGCCAAATCCAATAAATCCCAGAATACCCAACTTCAAGAGAATCTTAAGTATCTTCCTTATTTCACTGCTTGACCAGACAATATAGATCTCCCACTATGAGGATTTTAAGACTCAGAAGATATCTATGTTGACAACTATAGTTTGACAACAATGTAGATTCCAGTCAAAAATAAATAAATAAATAAATAAAACTTTTAAGGATAGCCTCAAGCATTAGTTAAACTTCCAAGGGCACCTGTATTCGGATGGATGGAGAGGGAGAGGGAGAGGGAAGCAAACTGACTGTGAACAAATATATCCTAAATTCTCAATTGGAATCATTTGGACCAAATTTATTAACAATGGCTCCAATAAAAATTGGGGAAGGGGAAATCACACTTTTTGCATGTCTTCATTGCAATGAACAAGTACTTCTCTTGTTTAATCAACTACCAATCTATTAAAGAAACTAATACAAGCAAATAACAGTTACCCAGGAGATACAACATCAGAATAAAATTTTCAGCCTCTAGCATTCCCATACATTCCAGAGCTTCTTCATTTGCTGCAATACTAGACATTTTAAGTCTGTATGCCTTATAATACAAAGCTGCATTCACTTCAAAAATAAAAAAGCAATAAATGAAGAAATCTATCTGTATTACTAAGGTATTGGTTCAGCTCAATATATCTATCTGAAAGAAAGAAAGACAAGACTGAATTTAAGATGATCACATCAACTATCATATCTATGCCTCAGTAAGAAAAAGTCAGGCAGAAACATGCATCTTTTTCCAAAACTAAATTTTCAGCAAATAACATGACTTCCTATTTTTAACACTGGTATCAGACCACTGAAAATCAAATCCAAGAACAGGAATATAAATTAAAATATTCCACTCACAGGGCCATCTCGCCTTTATATAAGTGCATTCAGAGAGGAGAGTCTACCACTTCTCTGTGCAATTGCTTTTGTTTACTTTGAACTGAATTCAGACTTTTTTCTATTAGTCACACCCTTATTTGCTTCTAATTACTTTAAAATGCATTTCATTAATTACTTTATTATTCTCTCATTTTAATTTGCAATGAAGTGAATAGTTCAGAGTTCAAAACAGTTGTGAAAAAAATCTTTACAACTTTTCAAATTTTGAATTCATTAATAGGTAAGTGTTTATTAGTATACCCCTTTTACACAAGTATTTTTTGTTGGCATGCTTGGGAGTATTGCTTAATATGCTTCATTTTAGAACAGTAAATGTGAGGAAAAAACAGTTTGCAGTACGGTACAAGACTGCAAAATGGTGAAGGGAGAAGAGTAAGATTGAGGACTTAGTAACAAATCAATAGATCCTTCTTTTTAATTGCACCCCTTCCCCACATTTGAAGCATTTTTCTAATTGACACTGAATTAGCCCTCTTTGTGGCGAGCACTTTAATGGAAACTGCTTGATGGTTTTGGCTCATGGCAGAGGTGTAACAAATAAGATTTAGTGGGAAGAGGGAACAGCAATGTCATACTGAACAGTGCATTGGCTTTCTTCTTTTTATCCACATGGGAAGCTCTGCCTGGCCCACTTGCCTTTGACCAGTAAATGGGCACAACTAAAACAATGAATTAATTATGCATTCCCCATGAGTTTAGAGACTGTGCTTAATATGATTAGTGCTGCTGTCTACCCAACTTAAGGACTGACATGTATTTCAAAAACTAAAAGTGGGGGTAAGATGTCTTCTGATATCCAGAACATTAATTCTGAAATCCTCTCAGTGCTTGCAGACTAAAAGTGGAACCTTCTCAAAAGAACCATAAAAGAAATAGGTCAATATACTCTTTTCGTACTGTCGGGGGGGGGTGGGGGTGGTATTCTTTATTTTCACTGAAGACCCAAAGAGAAGGGAAGAATGGGAAAAGAAAAGAAAGACTCTCACTCCATGATTAATGTTCAACATTCCAGAACATACGTATCAAGAAATCTTAGAAAGGAGCTACTTTAATCATTTGCTTTAAATTATCTGTAATATTTCACTCAACTTAATAACCTGATTTTCAGCTTCCTTTTACAAACAATGTAATTTTGTGCTGAAGCAAAATGGGTTAGGATTACACATTTCACAGCAGTATTTCAAAACTTCTATTTAAGCAACCAATAAAATAATGGATATGTGTTATTTCAATTTTCATAATACTTTCATAGCCTACCTATCATCAAACTAATTTTGAATGTCCATTATAATTATTTCTAGCATGCATGTGTTTATAATAATCAATACAAATGGATGTTAATTTGAAAAAAAAATCAGCTTAGCTGTTACGGCTCATTCCAACAACAAGAATCTGCTGCAGAGGAGAAATAAGTCTGTTGCCTATCCCCCCCGCCAAACTTTATAAATGAAATGAAATGAAATAAAATAAAAATAAAAATTAGAACACCACTACAGCTAGCTGCCAGGGGAATATCTTCATAGCTGCAAAGAAAATCCAAATCTAAATGCAATTCATAATGGTCACTTTTGAGAAACTATTTGCAGATGGTTTCACACAACTCTGAGAGTAAAGCCTTGCTGTTACCACACGATAAAAATAAATTTATAGTGCCAAACTGCACATTGATAAGAAAGATTGTGCATGCTGATTATAATGTTTGGAGGACCACCCAGTTAGGCACAAACAGCAACTAATAAGAGTTTATACTAGTACAGACTGACTGTTGAATAGTGAATATCATAGGTTATTTCATGCTGTAATCTTGTGAGCTAAAGGGAATTTATACAGCTCTAAAACTGGAGAGTGCTAAATATTTATTCTATTGTAACCTTAACCTTTAACTGAACAATATGCAATCCAAGGCCAACATTATCTACTAGAAAGTCTTGAATCAGAAAGCAAAAAGTACCTTACCGATTCAACTGTAATATTTAGTATGTATTTCCCATTCTAGAGCTGCATTTTTCAATTTGATTACAACTATAGAAATATTTGTTCATGAAAAGGAGTAGGTAGCAAAAACAAAATGTAGTAACCATTTACAGTGATAGTGGTAAGAAAGATTTCCACAATAATCTTAGAAGGGATGGTATACTACTAGCTCACTTCTTTCATTTCTCAATTTTTTTTTCAGTTCTTTAATGTCTTATGTCATATGGATGGCTGCCACTGTCCCTGCAGCCACAGGTACCCACCAAACTTGATGATCCCAGCTAATTTGTTCACTGGTTTCTGCTTTTAATTGAAAACAAGAAGAAGAAAAAGAAAAACTAGTACTCTTCTAAGCTGAAACACCAACTTTAAGCATAGTTTTTATTTAACAGAATAACAGAGTTTGAAGGGACCTTGGAGGTCTTATAATCCAAACCCCTTTTAAAGCAGGAAACTCTATACAATTTCAGACAAATGTTGTCCAATCTCTTCTTAAAAACTTCCAGTGTTGAAGCACTTAGAACTTCTGGAGACAAGTTGTTTCACTGATTAATTAAGGAAATTTATCCTTATAAGGTTCTAGGTTCGTTTTCTCCTTGACTAGTTTCCATCCATTGCTTCTTGTCCTGCCTTCAGGTGTTTTGGAGAATAGGATGACCCCCCTTTTCTTTATAGCAGTCTCTTAGACAGATACTGCTATCATATCACCCTAAGTTCTTTTTTTCATTAAACTAGACGTACCCAATTCCTGCAACCTTTCTTTATATGTTTTATTCTCCAATTTCCTAATCATCTTTGTTGTAGTTCTCTTCACTCTTTCTAGAGTCTCAACACCTTTTTTATATTGTGACCAAAGCTGAATGCAATATTCCAAGTGTGGTCTTACCAAGGCATTATAAAATGGTATTAACACTTCATGTGATCTGATTCTATTCCTCTGTTAATGCAGCCTAGCACTGTGTTGGCTTTTTTTGGCAGCTGCAGTACATTGCTGGCTCATATTTAAGTGATTGTCCACTAGGATTCCAAGATCCCTCTCACAATTACTACTATTGAGCCAAGTACCACCTATGCTATACCTGTACATTTGGTTTCTCTTGCCTAAATGTAAAACCTTACTTTTCTCCATTGAATTTCATTTTGTTAGGTAGGGACCAATATTGAAGTCTGTCAAGATCCTTCTGGATCTTGACCCTATCTTCTGGAATACTGGCTAACTTGGTGTCATCTGCAAATTTGATGAGTTCCACTTCTATCCCCTTGTCTAAATTATTGATGAAGATATTGAAAAGTACTGGTCCTAAGACAGAAACTTGGAATATCCTACTGCCTATTTCCCTCCATGTAGATGCAGTTCCAGTAAGGACTACACACTGAGTGCAGTTGGTTGTCCAGTTACAAATCCATCTAGTGGTGATGCTGCCTGACCCACATTTTTCTATCTTATCAAGTAGTAGATTGTGATCAGTTTTATCAAATACCTTACTGAAGTCCAAGTAAATTATATTCACAGCATTTTGCTCATTCACTAACTTTGTCACTTTGTCCAAGAATGCAGTAAGATTTGTCTGGCATTATCTGTTTTTGACAAACCCAGTGATAGTAAATTGAGGACTACCTCTATGTAAGAAAAATTCTTACCAGTTAATTTTTCAGAGTTGTAAATAAAAAAGGCCATTCCAAATTATTAGAGGCATTCTCCATATGTAAAAAAAGTCCATGTTTTTAAATCTGGTTTATATAATCAATAGCATTCAAAATATTTAATGTTATCTATCATGTGTATCTTTGGATTAAATCCAATCTGATCAGAATATATCACGTCTTTTTCCAAGTATTAAAGTGTAAATAATTAAATAATAGGTTTATATGACTTTAAATACCTCATATATACCATTGTACTTCATAGAGATTCCTGGAAATTATCAACACATTATACATATTAATTCATTCCCACTAAACCACAATTCATAAGTAAAAGAAAGCAACCATGGTATAAAACTTAAAAATAACAAAATATTTTGTAAAACTGGATTGTCTTCACAGAAAGTATTAACTGATCTAATCAATCAGTCCAGAAGTTGTTAGGGAGTAAAATTACTATAAGATTATTCTATTTGCGCTATTTTAGTAAAAGACTACTGTAGCTGTTTTTTCAAAGGCATATAACACAAACCTGGGAGATGAAGGAAATTACTTTCTTGATAACAGCAGTTAAGCTGCATTCTTAAAACAGAACTGAGCAAAGAGACATAAAATAATGATACATAATATGCTTGTAACTAGCACATTTAAAAGACAGAATAAAAAAATACCTATTTTATATGGAAAGATTTAAGTTTTTTTCTAGGCTTTCAAACTAAATTACATACGCTTATTGCACCAGTAATAACACCCAAGCTTTATTGCAAACTGAGCATGCTAAACTATAGATACCAAACTAATACAGAATACATTTGAAATGCTTAGCTCTAGAACAAAGGAGATTTATGCCTCTATTTCATAGTTTCCTTGGGGATAAAACCATTTACTTTAAAATAAACCTATGTAGTAGTACCTCATAAAAATAATGTTTGTTCAATTAAAATTTTTATTACAATTTTGTATAATTAACTTTATGATATACATAAAATTGTATTTTATAACTCTTCTTGCTTTATGTATTTTCAACCTTTACACAACTATGTCATATGATGAGAAAATTCCTGTTACAGGTTTAATTTCACTCATTAATAAAGTCAATTATTTTACCTCACACAGTTTTCAGGGGTCAAATTATTAAATTAATAGTGCAAAAGTTAAGATCATGGATTTCTTTTCTCATTTATTTTTCAATGTGATAGCATTAAAAGGTTACTTGCTTCTATGGGACTGGAATTAAAGATATAGAACCAAAAAAGGAATAGGATGTAGGTATCATTGCTTAGCACATTTAATCTTTAAGTAACATAATTTTATTCAGGATAGCTAGAAGGCTCTAACGATAAGCTTCTCCATGAATTACAGGGCAAAAACAAAAAAATCTGATAACTAATTGGATCTGGAGTGAGATGTTATTAAAATGCTAATGCTACCGACCTATACCTCACCACCTCAGGACCAGTGGTTAATGTAGTAGAAACCCTGGTCCAATGTTCCAATCTGGATGAGGCAAAACATGCTAGAGCTCAATCCAAGCAAAATAGAATTAATATAAATTCAGAGGTCTACTGATTCCAGGACAGTACCATCTTTATCTGCAACATGGAGATTCTCTTGAACTTATAGTTTAATAAGCAGGTGAAAGCTGTGGCTAGAAGACCTTTAGTTCAGCTTCAACCACTTGTAAGCTTACCTGAAAAACAGGATCAACTAAGTACAATCATTCATACTCTTGATATAATTTTATAATATGGGCTATTTTCCAAAACTCAACACTTCAGGTAGCAGAAAGCCCACTTGCTTCTACTACATCATTCCATTACTTTGGGAGCTGCACTGGCCATCAGCATGTTTTTAAGTGCAATTTAAGGTGCTGATTATTAACTTTAAAACTGTGTAGAGACTGCTTTCTCCTGACAGATTCTGCCCACCTAATCAAGACAACTAAAGATCACCTATTAATAGTGCACATTTAGCAGGAGGTGCAGTGGGAGTGGGCGAAAGGAAATTGTTGTCTGTAGCAGTCTTCTGTTTTTAGAACTGTCTGCTCCCTAAATCAAGGATTGCTTTACTATTATAGCCTTTTAGAAGTTGGTAAAAACCTGGATGTCCCAGAAAGTCTTCAGGGACTAACTGTGGATCCATTGGTATCTATGTCTATTATTAGTTTTAATGAGTAAACTAACTGTATTATTGATTATTGTTATTGTAAGCTGTTATTATTATTACTGGTAACCTGTCTAGAATCTATAAGGATTATAGTGGTACATGGATAAATGGCAACAATAAAGCCATTAAAGCAGCAAATAACTCAGTTCTACTCCAAATGATACTGCTGTAAAAGAAAAAAAACTAGAATAATAAGAGCACATTTTTAGTGGAACAACTGCCACTGTTTGCTAGTGTTCATAATAAATGCTTCTATTTAGGATTCTTAAATGCTAGATATCCCTTTTGCATCAGATTCCAGTGGTGAAATCACAGGAACAGCAAAAGAATAATGTTGATTCTGCAAAGCTGAACTATATATAGTTGTAATCTATATCAAACTATACACACACACACACACACACACACACCTAGGAAATTACAGCAACTGACTACAATGCATCTATAATTTTTTTTAATATAAAGCAGGGATTCCTAACCACTGGGCCACGGCCTACTACTGGGCCGTGGCTTATTCGGAATTAGGCCACGTGAGTGGCTGGCCGGAGAGCACGTGTGTGAGCAATTCAATTTGCATGACCAGTGGACTGGCAAGTCCTTGCATGCATCAACCCACTGCTTGCACAAGTCAAGCTGTGCACGTGCATGCAGCCCGTCATTCACACGGCCCAGATCCCCCCTCGCTGGACTGTCAAATTGTAAAGGTTGGGGACTGCTGATATAAAGGATCTGAAATTGAATGTTTGACAAAATGGCAGCAAAGAATATGTAATTGCTAAGGAAATCAGACAACTTGTATAATTCCATTATTTAAAAAATGATTGACATCATCACTGAGCTTTGATTTGTTTTTTTAATATAATTCAAACTCTGTTATAGTTACATTAAACAGAACAGGTACATTGCTTAATGTGACATTTAACTGTTGCTCATATTAACTTTGGTGCATATATTTGGACATTTTATTACACTATGCTTTCTTTATAAAAATGTCATTATGAGATTTTAGTAAGACTTACTTCATGCAAATAATAACATAATAGTAAACAATACAGTTGAAACAATTTTATGTGGGAGACACTTTTTCCCTGCATGTTCATAGTAATTGTGCATGCTCAGGAAAATACATGGTTAAGAAAGCATTAAGAGGTAGAAAGGGGATAGTGTACAAATAAATGTTTGAATGTATTCATATTAGGTTTACTAGGTACCAAGTTGAACAAAACCCATAAGGTTTCATAATTTAGTTCAAATCTTTTCTCAGTCAACAGAAACCTGTAAAAGTATATATTGCTAGCCAGATGCTATCGGTAAAACTCAGGTGGAAAAGGTTTGTTGTTTTTAATTATATAGTTAGTTTAGAAGTTTCATTCTCTTCTCCTTAAATGACAATTCATATTCAGTATAGACTCTGGTATTGAGAAGTAATACTGGACTTTATGTGTAAGTCCTGTTTCAGAATAAATGAATGATTCTTTATTCTTTTTGTTTTTATCTGTTCCAATTCTGTTGTTCTACGAAACATCAATCTTAGAAGGTACCATTGGTTCAAGAGCATAAACAAAGTACTCCTTTGTTTCCTCTTCCACCATAAACAAAATACAGATCAAAATGGAAAATCATGGATACCTAAGAGGCTGCCTTTCCCAATCTGTTAAATGCTATAGAACTAGCAGAAAGAGTTTCCAGTACAGTCTTCCAGTTTACTCTTTGTAGATCATTATCCCTAATTATAGAGTACACTACTCTACTCCTACTTTTTTTTCATGATTGCCAAATATTTCCCTTCCTTTAATTTCATTTTTAAGTAAACAAGACATTCTTCTAACACTCAAGGGAACTAGCAGGGACAAAACAAATTTAGCCAAATTTACATTTAGCCAAATCCATGAAAACAAAATAACAACAGCAAAAGATTACCCAAACACTAAGTTGGTGAATAAATGTATGCTAAAGTGTACAAAAAACCTTCCTTAATGCAAGCCATGTTTCAGATTTTGAAAATCACTAAAAATTATGGGGGGGAATCAGACGTTCTGCTTATAATCATTGTATTTCAGATTCAGAAAATGAGATTGATTAGGCAATGTTTTACATGCAAGTAGAATTTATTTTAATTTTCACAATTTTTCTCACATTTTGGCAAAAATTGTTTTCAGTATCTGTTTGTTGCAGTGGAGAATAAAAATCCTAAACTTTTTTCTGTGTGTTTTTTTGGGGGGTATAATTATATACACAGGAAGTCAACAGTCAGAATGTAACAATTAATTGTAATGCTCATGTATTAATGTTAAAGTCAGGTTTTGCCTGTCTTAAACATTAATACTTTGCATTAATATTTTTCTTGATAAGGATAAAATTGGCAGCTTTGTCTGGCAGATTATAGCTCTAGTTATATCACAAATTGAAATATAATAAAATCATTTATTAATGATTAATCATTTAATCATTAATCATTTAAAGTACAATTATTTTCTGAATAAACTTTAATATTTAATATTATATATAAAAATCACTTACATAAGCAATCCACATATGTATGTATGTATGTATGTGTGTGTGTGTATGTTTGTTTTCTTAAGTTTTTGTGGGTATCTATATGTATGGTATTCAGCTTTGTTGGGGTATTTTCCCATGTCATTATAGTTGTGCTTTTAAAGCTGTAGCAACGTTTCAGACACTATACAGAAGCCTGATGATATATTACTTAGAACTTAATATTTTGCTTTTTACCTGGTGATAGAAAAGAAAGGTTGATGCTCTAAAGGGTACTATGCACAATGTTAGGGAGATGTGTGTGTTAGTATGTTAAAGATGGAAACTTAAATCAGTCCACAAAAACGTAAAAGTTTAACTGCTAACATTTTAGCAGCTGTTATTCAATACAACATTTACTGTTTTGTCCAGATAAAAAGACAACACACTTTTATTTCTCTGAATACCACAAACTGGTATACCAGTTGGAAAACACCTATTTAACCATTTTAATGGATAAAATATGTGACAAGAATCAAATAGACGATTTACCTTGAAGATATAGCATGACACATCTGGTAATGAATAATGTGGTTTACCAAAAGACTGCTAAGAAGTAAGCATGATATTATCAATAACTTTCACAGCTGCAATTAATTTTCAGTTGGTTTTATCTGTTCCCCCAGCTAGCATACAATTTCACCTTGCCTTGCACTTTACTGTAATTTAGTTGAATCCACATATGAAAAAGACCAATCACTGTCCAAGAAAGAATATAACTTAGCAACTTTATTATTTTCCTTAACCAGAGAAAATGCAGAATATTTAAATATTTACAATCATCAATAAGCTTTCAAAAGAGAGGGAGAGAGAGAGAGGGAAAGAGACCATACTGTATTTTCAAGAAGTAGCTTTTATTCATCATAATGTAATTACAGCTGTGAGTTCTAGTCCTGCCTTAGAGATGAAAGCCGGCTAAGTAACTTTGGGCCAGTCCCCACAATCCCCTCAGCCTTTTCTCAGTCCAATCCACCTCAGAGAATTGATGTGGGAAAAATAGTAGGATGGAGAATAAATAAAGCAGGAAACAAATAAATAAATAAAACAATTATAGTTCCATACTGAATTATTCTTGGTGGCTATGATTGAAGGTTACTTTTTCAAAAGGACTCTCTAAGACTCAGTTCAATACTGAACAGAAATACTTGCGAATGTATTTCTAGTGAATCCTAATGCAGAAAATGTACTGAACTCTAAAATACTCATTTAACCCCAAAGTCCAACCTGTCTTTAAGGAATGCTTATAAAGCAGATAGTAACCTTAGGCTACTTTACTTTGTAGCAAGACATCAATGGCATGTAGAAATGTATTCCTTTGATCATGTTGCTGCTTCAAAAAAAATCCAGAATATGTCACCTTTGTATGAAAATTTACACCAAGAAAAATGCTACAAAACTGGATTCCACTTATGTCTATATTCCCTCATTAAAATGAAATCCTTTGATATTTTCAAAAATAAATAAAGCCTTGTTAGGCAGATACCACTTAATTCCAACTTATCTGTTTTATTAAAGCATACAAAATTACTTAAAAGGTAGAAAGCGACTATCACAAATGATCGTGCAAACCCAAGAGATGTTGGGGATTTCCCAGATGTTAATTTCTCCCCCTTTTCTCTCCGGCAGCCTAAAAACTAGAATTTTAGAGACGTTTTAAAAGCTCTCGAGTGAAATATTACAAAATTACATTACAGTTACGGCTGCTACGTTTTTTGTTTTCTGTTAGTGAGACAGCATTCCATTCTAAAACCACTAACCCTTAATAAGTTTGGAAGAAACACAGCTATTTCCTAACCACTTAAAGAACAAGAGGGTGTGACTGTCTGTGGGGAAGGATGACTGAATTTTGAAGTTCAATCATTAGTTCTATTAAGATACGAAGCAGACAGTCTAAGAATGGCACAAGATGTAAATGAACATAGGAATAAAATAGCTTAATTTGACAGCAGTTTGACAACTGTAAAAAGAAAACTGACTTCAGACAATTGTCTAGAAATGAAATTATTAAACCAAAGAAATTCCCATGGAAATATATAATATCTACTAATTTTCACATGAAAATAGATAAATGTAGACTGGAGTTTTTATTGTCTTTGAAGTTGGTAAGGTTAAAGTAATTAAGAAACACCAAGAGCTGCAAAGTGCTGTGTTTTATTTTTTGAGATTATAGCATTTTGGAAAATAGAACCCCATTTCTGACAGATAGCAAATAACTGTAAAAAATAATCATTTGTGACTTGTAATAGTAAATTGCAGGTTTTTAGGAAATGCTTATAAGAATAGAAATAAGGCAACAAGAACCAACTATTTAGCCTATCACTTCTAAAGTTTTAAGTAGATAATAGTTTTAAAAAAGGCCGTGAAGGCTTGGATGGTGGACAACAGACTTGGCAAGACCGAATGGCTTTGTCTGCACAGAGTTTCAAGATCTGGGAGTTTAACTAACTTAGTTCTGGATGGAGTTGTGCTACTCCAGACAAACCTGGTCTGCAACTTGGGGGTTCTCTTGGACTCCCAAGAACAGGTGTCAGTTGCAGCTAGGAGAACCTTTGCACAACTTTGCCTTATGTGCTGGTTGCAGTCTTTCCTGAACTGGGAGTCCCTGTGCTCAATCATTCAAGCTTTGGTCATCTCATGCCTATTGCAATGCACTCTATGTGGGGCTACTCTGAAAGGGCATTTGGAAACTTCAACTGGGGCAGAGTGAGTTCTTGTGGTCCCTAGGGCGACCCATGCTACATCACTGCTGCACAAGCTGCACTGGCTACTGATTTCCTTCTAGGTGCAATTCAAGGTGCTAGTTATTACCTTTAAAGCATGGCATACCACGTTACTTCAGGAAGCTAATCATCCCATTGACATTCACTTCCCCTACCCACTCCAGCTGTTTATGGCTGTTTGCAGTACTTCTTGGTCACATGATCACTATTTATGATTGTGGGTTTGTTTGTTTTTTGCTGAAAATCAGTGTTTATTTCCCATTTCCAGCAAAGGTGCCAATTGTGGATGAAGGTAACAACCACAGCAAAGTGGTTAATGACATAAGAGATCACTGCAAAAAAAAAGTTGTATAATTGGGTGGTCATATGAGTGTCTTGATTTATGACCATCATGACATACGATAGAAATTCTGGGTCCAATTACTGTTGTAAGTCGAGGACTACCTGTATTATAAAACCAATTAAAACAATTTAATTTGGAAGTTTGGCTCATGATTCATGATTTAAATGGACGTAACTGCCGGAATCCTGACATAACTTGTGAGAGGATCACAATCGGGAAGTTTATGATTCAGCCGCCAAAGGGGCTCCCTGCTGTCAGGATATCCCCAGTTCTGAAGAAAATACATATTTTAAGAGAATTCTGAAAGGCTATAGGAATTGGAGTTAACCTCACCTCAGGGCTGATGATGTTCAAACAGGTAGGTGCTATGGCAGAAATGGCTCATCTCCTAGGTTCCATCAGATGGAATTCTTTAGCAGGAAGGACTTACAGCATGTTTACAGTTTGATTTAAACACTAAAATGTCATCCATCATTCACTGAGTAGGGGGAGTGAATTTCAAAGCTGTGGGATTTGACTTTAGCTTTGAATTTGCTATTGGAATAAAAGGAATAGCCAAAAGTGCCAAGAACAAACATCCTTTATTGGCTGTATCTGTTAATAATGTAGAGAAGTGAGTACAACACCGCAGTGCCAAAAAAGTCAGAATTAAACTTTATAAAGACATAGCTCTAAATAATAGGCTGTGCAGGAATCTGTAGTGCATAGAAAAAGAAAAGAAAAGAGGAAGATTTAAAATAACTCAGACTACAATATTGGGAAATAGTAAAAGTAGAAAATGGAAAAACTGTACGTAAAGGATCACAATAATAAAGGATAATATTTGTAGATCAGGGTTGATATGACAGGTCCTTGGTGGTCTCTGAGCTTGCTTATTTTCTTGCAGATGTTTCATTACCCAAACTAAGCATCATCATCAGTGCCAGTACTACCACTGATAACATTACCTAATTTCTCTGCAAGAAAACAAGCAATCTCAGAGAGCACCAAGGACCCCCTCATATCACAATAATCACATGAAGCAATCAATAAAACTTTGTTAAATCAAATATTAAGGGTCCAGCAAATATGGTAAGATTAAAATGGCAGTAAGTAAACATAAAGACTGAAGGAGCCATGTGTTATCCACCTACATGCACAATTTACAGGCAACCAAGATAGTAGCAATTTCATGGTCCTGGAGCAGACAAGAAAATCATTAAAGAGGTAAGGGAAGAGCCAGGACAATCTGTGTGAAACACTAAACACTAAATTGTATACTTCTCCCTTGTGCTCTGTTTATTAGGGCTTTACTAACAATTCAGAGGAGACACCTGGAGGCCTTTTCTCAGTCTTTTGAACATATGTGCTTCACTACAGCATAAATCCCAGGAGAAATGCCTTCTGGTGATAGACTTTGATTGATTATGTGGTATCAAGTCAATGTCTACTCTTTTTTAAAAAATAAACTTTATTAAAATTAAAAAGAAAAATATGTACAATACATAGAATACAACCTTTCATTACAAACGAAATCAACATACAATTACATAACAAATAAACATAAAAATAAAATGTATACATTTCTAACCAACTAAGATGGTGTGATGTTTTACTGAAAACAATTTTACTAATATTCAGTTCATTTTTGGTAAACACACTTAATCTAACCACTTCATTTTTCAAATTTTTATCTTTTAATTCCCTAGTTTTATCTTTAATCCACTTATACCATTTTTCACAAGCTGTACTATGTCTTGAATCTTCCTTAAGTTTTTGTGTAAGTAGGTCCATTTCAGTGCAGTCAAGAACTTTCTGAATAATCAAATTATATGTTGGCATTTGGTCACCCTTCCAGCATTGTGCCAACGCAATTCTTGCTGCCGTAATTATATGGAGAATTAAATATTTTGGTTTTTTTGCGTAGTCCCCTTTTAACATTCCCAACAAAAATATTTCGGCCTTAAGTTCTAGTTGGATATTTGTAATTTCTTTTATCCAAATTCTAATTTTTTTCCAGTATTTTTTACTTTTTGGGCAAAGCCACCAAATGTGGAAGAAGGTACCTCTTGCTTGCTTACATTTCCAGCAAGTCGGACTTAAGTTTGGGTACACATTAGCTAATCTTGAGGGTGCCAGGTACCACCGGTAACACATTTTATATTGATTTTCTTTATAGACAGGCGATTTTGTTATTTTGTTTCAAAACTTTTTTCCAGTCTTCCAGATTAATGTTGTGCCCTACATTCCTTGCCCATGCAATCATTGGGCCTTTAACTAATTCTTCCACCATTTCAAATTCTGATGGATAATTATACATTTTAGAAATTAATTTTTCATCCGTTCCCTCTAATATTTTATCTAATTGGTTCGGTTTTCCCTCAATTCCAAATTCTTCTATGTCTTTTTTGTACCTCGTCTTAAGTTGCATATAAGACCACCACTCTATTTTCATCCCTTGCTCTCTAAGTTCTTGGTTTGTCTTTAATCCTCCTTGAGAATTTAAGACATTGTAATATCTTTCTTCTTGTTTCTAAAGCATTGGGGTGGATCACTGCCTCCATGACGGATACCCACCCTGGAATCTTCATATAATGTTTATGTTTAATCTCTTTCCACACTTTCAATAGTGAGCTTCTGATTACGTGCCTATTAAAGTGTGTATAACTCTTATTTCCAGGGTTCCACATGAAGGCATGCCACCCCGCCTCCAGATCATGCCCTTCTAGGGTTAAAATTCTTTTATTTCTCAGGTTGGCCCATTCTTTAATCCTTGTTAGGACTGCTGCTTTATAATATAGTTCCCAGGCGGGGAGTCCAAATCCACCTCTGCATCTATTATCTTGTAATGAGCTTAGTTTTATTATTGCTTTTTTCCCTAACTAAATAAATTTCATAGTAATTTTATTTAATTCATTAAAAAAATTTGTCTAATTTAATAGGAATAGTTTGAAAGAGAAAAAGTATTCCTGGCAAGAAGTTCATTTTAATGGTTGCAATTCTCCCTAGCATAAGTCAATGTCTACTCTTGGCGGCCCCATAGATTTGCTCCATGATGATCTGTTCCTAAGCTGGTCATAGACATTCATGATCAGAAAACCAGGAAAGGGTTTTAAACATCTCAAAGAAAAGTGGTGCCTTGAAAGAGCTCTTTGCTTGCATTGCGAAGTACTCAATTGAACAGTTTGTCCAGCATTACTGTTTATACATGGGGAAAAGCACACATAAATTTGATTCTAACTCTTTTTAGAGCATGAACATATATTTTAGGTAATTTAGCAGAAGCAATAGCAATTACAACATCAATCTTATTCACAATCTTAGTCTTATTTATGCTGTGTTTTGTGTTTATTTTGAAACTTAACATCCACTGTCAATGAAAATGTTCAATGAAGGATAAGGGCAGAAAATTCTTCATCAGAAATTCTAATGACATTCATGAAAATTAAATACCCTACAGGAAATACTTTGTTTTTGAGACATGTACTACTACTGGGAACTTTATAGTCTTACTCATAAAGAAACTTAAATTGCTTACAATGAGAAAAACTTCAATGTCAGAGAGGAGACAGCCAGGATTAACCAGGCTGCTCTCTTTTTATCACACTTTAACTGCCTACAATTTTGTAGACGTTAGGATGCAAACATCCAGAGCATCAGGCTGTACCTGTCACAAAGTGACAAGTTAAAGAGGGCAGATGCTAAGTTTGTGTTTAACTTTTCCCCCCAGTTATTAACTCAATCAGCTTGCCAAAAGTATTTCTCAAATATTTTTGCAAAAGGGAGCACTTCCAAGAAACTGTTTTGTCTCCTGCACTATGTAATAAAAAGAGGATTTTCTTTCTGAACTACTAATGTACCTTGTAAAAGATTATTAGAATACACACGCACACCTGCTAAAGTTTTGAAACTAAAGAACTTAAATAAAGAGATCAGTTTTAGAGGGTAGAATCTGATTGCAATTGAGGAGAAAACAGTGTTGAATTGGGTTGCTAGGTGTCTTTCTGATAAAATATATTTTATATATAATAATAAAGAAGCTGATTTACAGAAATATTTTTTTCTTAGTGACATTTCATGAAAGTAAACATTCATTTCTTTGCACGTATACAGAACAGACAAAACAGTGAAAACTGTTGTGTACTTGTAAATTGTACACGACTTGGTGTTTAAACTATGCATAAAATAGTGTAATACTAGATTCCCATTATTAGAAAATGTTGCACTATTTCAGACAATGTTTATTTCCTACTCTTTCCTTAGGATAGTGACCAAGTGGTATTGATCCTGTAAATTGGGGTTACTTTTGCACCAAACTTGTTTGTTTGCTGAAAGTGGATGGATTTGTTCTATGACTTGATGTTGCTTCAAACAAGAATTAGTCAGGCAAGTAAGGCATTACATTAGCAGTGATAAAAATGATAGCACCACGGAAATTATGTTTTTGTGATAAACAACAAAAACTGTTCTTTTAAGCCTGGGAAAAGACCAGAAAAATTTGGCCAGTGTTTTTGTGTTCATGGTATTCACTATGATACATATTATCAGCCCTTATAGGTAGGCCTGGGCAAGGACTATTGGAACTCTATTCTTAAAAGTTAGAATAATGTACCTGTACTTTGCACTTGTTAACAACAGGCAAAATTATTGATTTATATCAATCCTGATACCTATTTCTCCCATGCAGTGGAATGTGTTATAGTAAAGAGATCACTGTAATTAAAACACACATGTAAAATTATTGGTGGGTATTTTTCTTATAAAATTGTTTACCAATTTATTTCAATTTTTATGATTTTATAAACTCATAAGACTTAGAAGAGAGGGAGGGAGGGAGGGAGAGATTAAATCGGACCAACATATATGTTTCATGCTTACTAATACTAGACTCCTGGCACAATGTTACACAGAGAATGAAATAAATTTTATTCACAATCTAGACGCTTGCAAGGAGAGTTCTTAAAATAAAATAAAAATCTCCAGAAGAAAGGACAATACGATTTTATTTATTTTCCTTCTCCCACAGAAAAAGAGAAAGTAGTAGAAAGGGGCTTCAGAGAAAGCAACAAAAAATTATTTATACTTTCACTGAAAATCTTTGTAGGTTCAAAGTGTAATGTTCCCAGAAGCAACACTCTGGACCTATATCAGGTGTTAATGGTGAGTACCACATTGAATGGTAAAAGAAATATAGAAATATAGTTCCATGTTATATTACTTTAAAAAGTAAGCTATTTTTTTTCATACATTTAATATTAAATTTTAATGTTTGTGCCATACAACATATTTTCTTAATTTAAAACAATAAAGATACAGCCTACAGAATGAAACCTAATAATTCTTGTGTTTTAAGAGCCTAGTATATTTTGGAATGCAAGGCCACTGTAGATTACATGGGCAGATTAATGTTATTAACTATTAAATTCCCTTTGTCTGATGTTATCTCTACATTTCATCGCTGCTGCTCTTTAATATGTCTTTGTTCTTCCAGCCATCAGAGTTTACAGGAAAAATCTGGAGTGCATCTGAAAAGGAACACTTCAACTGAAGTTTTCCTGATGATCCATCATAAAGGTAAATTGTTTCCCTCTCTCCAAACTCCCACTTTAAAAAGGTTAGTTAAATGACAGCACACTGCAGTTACCACAGCCTCTAAAAACATCTGGAGAGAATACAGATTGCATTCTATATTAGTAGAACTAATATAGAATGCAATTCATGCACACATACATGCACAAACCACTAAACCCAAGAGTCAATGTGCAACCTCTGGTAGTTGCTGCTTAATTTAAAATCAATTTGTAATATGGTTTGCCCAGTCCATAATTGTGAATCAGTGGGCCAACCGAATATGAATTACTGAAACTTGGCTGGGAATTGGGTGGGACTCAGAGAGAGATATGCCCAACTTTTTTTTTAACATAACACCAGCTGTGATTGTGGGGTAGTAATGGTACATTACAGATAGTCTGATATGAAACTCTTTTTATGAAGTGGGCCTGAAGGAACAGATGACATTGCTGCTTACACACTGAGCTGTGATGGCGCAAAACTGTTAGAATGTAGAACTGTTTGTTCTTCCTTTTCCATCCTTTCTATGATTATATTACACAATTTCTTTGTTTTTAGTGTAACCCTTGTCCCGCGATGAATTGTCCTGAGGCGAGTTGGCCATGGCTAGTTGTCCTGAGGCAAGTTGTCATAAACCACTTCCTGCATAGGTATTTTCCTCTCTAAGAAGCTTGTCATTATAAATGCATTGGCACTAAAATTCCCAGACTTGTTTCTGGGGATCTTCAATATATCCATTATAGACTTGATCTATTGATGCCCTGACCTCTGCAAAAGCCACACAGTAAATCTGGTTTTGGTATCAGGGCAGTAATAACATACTCTGACATTGGGGGGTGGGATTTATGTTAATCCCTTATTCCAAACAAATCATGGTCCCTGCTACGAAGGGAGGAAGGACCTACTTAATTGATCCATTCTGGTTCTTGATATGATCTTATTCTATTATCTGGGAGGAATCTGAGTTGATTTGTCCTCGTAAAGGTGATAAGGTTCTTAGGCCTTTAAGTACAGTACATTAGATCCCCCTCCTACCTGGCTAGCTAAAGCCTCCTGGAAGATGACATATAGCTGGATCCTGCTAATTCAGCCATTGCTGAATCTTACTGAACTGAAGAGTTTTCATTTGATTTCCAAACTTTCCTTTTAGGGAAAGTTGTTAAGTAGGGTAGTGGACTTGCAGTTTCTAGATTATCTAGATTCTTTTCAATCAAGTTCAAGGCCAGGCTATAGTACCAAATGGCACTGATGATGCATGTGTATGAACTCTGGCAATCTCAGGATGGAAACTCTGCATGTATCCTTGACTTCTCAGCAGTTTTCAGTATCATTCATTACTGTACCCTTCTGGACTGCCTTAAGGAATTGGTGATACTGTTCTAGTTTCAGATCTCTGCACTCTGGGATCTCCACCTTCAAAATTCCACTTCCTCCTCACTCCTATTTAACATCTACATGAAGCTGCTGAATAGGGTCCTTTATTGATACAGGCTTAAATGCCTTCACATACTAATGCACTTGTCTATATTCTGCCCTTCATTATCTAAGTGATGCCATCACTTTTTGGCAATGTCTGGAGGCTATAAATGTCTGGATGGGGAAGAACAAGCTTCAACTCAACTTTAGCAAGACTGAATGGTATGGGTTTTAAGGGAGTTCCTTCTGGATTTGCAGTTCTGCTCAAGAGCACATGGCAAGCATAGAGAATAGGTCCTTTGCACTAATTCATCTTACCTGGCTATGTACAGTAAGTCTGTGTCATATTTTGGGAACAGGAAATTCTGCTCACAGTCACTATGGCTTAGTTGCATCCCACCTTGATTATTGTAATGTACTCTACTCATGACCTTCTTTAAAGAACATCCAGAAACTGCAGCTATTCTAGAATGCAGTTGTGTGAGCAGCTTTGGGTGCACCATGCTATGCCTAACTAATATAGCATATTGCTTCACATATTCCATTGGCTCCCAGTGGGCTTCCAGATCTAAATTAAGGTGCTAGAACTAGGTTATTTCTGGGACCATTTCTCTGCAGTTCTGGCTATCTCACCAGATATCTCCAGGTTGTCTTGTAAAGCAATATTATTTAGCAGGATCTAAGAAACATGCTGGCTTTGTCTCTGTGCCTTCTCTTCCTACTCTCATGTAGTACCTGCATCTTCCCTTCATTTTCTTAAAAAGAAATCTATTAGAATTTGTTAGAAGAGACTCTGTAATGAAAACAAATCTAAGTCTACTTTTTTTGCAAGTTTTTTTTTTAAACAAATGAAATGAGTGCTTAAACAATACATTTTAGCTTAGAAGCATTCCCAGTGAATTGAGTTACATCACAGAAATTGTATGGCAAATTGTTTCCTTGGCATTCTGATTTCTACTATTAAATACGCAGAACGTTCACCCAAGTTGAAAATTGTTTTTTAAAGAAAAAAAATACAGCTGAGAGAATACAAGATTATGAGATTGCAAGCAACCTGAACATTGCTCCACTCTAGTGATCTGAAATCACACAAGTAAATAAAGTAGTATCAGAAAGATATCTTCTTTACTTTATTACATTTATTATTTTGTTAGTTTAAAAGCCATTTAATTTGGCATATAAAATAAACCCAGAGACCAAATATTAGAAAAGCCTCCCACCCATCACTTGTGTGCTCCATGGGTATCTGTAGCATGCTTATAACTCAAGATGTCTTCCTAACATCACTCACTAATTTATTACATTCTACCGAAGATACTTTATCAAGTTTCAGTCACAGGTCAAATAATTCGTGCTTTGGAAAGATGATCTCTGCTTTTAAAATTTATTGTATTTATGAAGGTTGGGTCTCTAAGTGCTTGTCATTTTTACTGCTTATGGTTGAGCCATTCTTCCTCAATACTGAATATTTCTTCATGCTCACTTGATCTTGTGGAGTTCCAGTTATGAATTATACGACTCATAAGTTATGAGTCTCAAAGTAACCACTAATGAAGCCTGCCAAGCAGTTAAATATCAAAGCAACATATATCAGAACTTTTTTGAGAACAGAGATAGATTCCAGCATTGCACTTCCCAGATATTTATTACATATTATAAATTACATCATCGGCTGCCTCCTACACCAACAGTCTTGTCCTCCAGAACTTAAACATCAGTTTTTTAATAACCACAACTTGGGAATTTTTTGATCATCAGAGACAGATGAAAGGAAGAGCTGCCTGCTGCGGGCCCTCAGCTCAGTCAAAACAAAAAGAAACTTCAGAGAAAACCAGAGATGCATCAGGTGTTAATCTTAAATGAAATACACAGAAGTAACACGCATTGACTCCCCATTCTCTATTCATTCAAAAATATTACGAGGCTACTAGTCTTGTTTTTTAACGTATTTCATCCAAGGATCACAATGTATTGCATGTAACTTGAAAGGTTTATCCAGATTAAATTGAGACATTCTCACATGAACAAATTTCATTTTTACTCCTGGGGAATACAGAGAAAGCGAAATGCAGGTTGTAATGCTTAATGAAGTCTTCTCATCGTGTTCTAACCAAAAGACAACAAGCTGATCTTCTTCCTCTCAATTTATGAAATATGGGCAGTTACTTAGGCTGTATCAGTCAATACAATCTAATAAAGATCATTACGAATTTGCTTACTTTTTAGTTTTCTTGCTTTTGATTTTTCTAATTGATTTAGATGAATAAATGATATGATGGGTGACCAAGCACCAGCAGTAAGATGGCTTCCTTTTGGCATTATGGACTTCAATTGGAGAAGTCTAAGACTGACTTGATCCAGGAAGAGAATCCAAGATTAACAGAAATTAAGAGATTAGGCTAATTAAATAGAAAATGAAAATTGAATTGACCATTGATATTTGAATTAACCACATATTTATTTATTAACTGAAGTTAAAAATTGGAAAGTATGGAAAATAATAGCAATAAAATGTATCAAAAAGGAGAGAAGAAATCAATACTGGATATTGTTAAAATTAAACACCTAAGAATCTTTAGCAAATAGAATTTTCTCCTGAACAAATAGAAAAAAAATTGAAATCCGAAAGCTTCCCCATTGATCAAATTCCAAAGTCAGGCACTAGAAAGTGAAACAAAACTGAATTTCTGTTTATCACTGATCTTTCCTCTTTCTTTTTTACTCCCATCTCACTGCAATGGGATTGGCCTCTCCACATGCGCCAGCAGTAGGGGGCATGCTGCAGATCCCGTCAGTCAAGGAATTTTGGCTAGCGGGGTCCAGGAGAAGAGCCTTTTCTGCTATGGCTCTTGCACTCTGGAACATCATATATTTTGAGGTGATCTGCCCCCATCCTCTTCACCTTCTGAAAGGTCTTTAAAACTTTTGGTTCTGCTAATTGCCCCCAGGGCATGCCACTGTAGAAGTGGTTAGTGGATTAAACAGAAGATCCCACCTCCAACCCATCATATATTGCCCCCTACTTTGGCCAATTCTCTGTTAATTTTAGTTATATTTATTGTTTTAATGTTATATAATGTTATTATGTTGTTTTACCATGTAAGCCACCCAGACAGTGACAGTCTGGATGACAGTGCACCAGTCTCAATGAGAGTGAGATTGGTGCATATAAATTTAATAAATAAATTATTTATTGGGGGAGAGAGAGGAGATTAGAATAAGGTCTTAGAGGGAGCACCTGATAAGATTCATATATTCATAAAGGAGGGCTTTTGAATGTAAAATTACTGAGGCAGCACTCCACATTTTTAAAATTATACCCCATCTCTTGCTACAGATATTGCATATTGGAAGCAATAGAGCCAAGGAAGCTTCTCTATGACAAGCTTGCAGGTTTAACTGCTACCTAGTTGAGGCCCTCAAGAGCAGCAACAGTTGTAAACCATAAAAGATTTTAAATCCTGCATTGGCTGAAATGTTACCAAACATTTTAATTTCTCAACAGGCTTCAACCAAAAACTATAAGTACAGACAAGGAAGATCTTGCTGCAAGGATGCCAGAATGATCTCTGTCCATCTCTTCAGTTTCAAAAATATAGCAAGACAAATGATTATGCCATGATAACTTCCATAGAGAATTTTAGAGGTAAAGAACTATTGTGAATTGCAAAATATAGAAACTATGGATAAAGCAAAAGAAATGACAGAGTTAAATGGATCTGATTTATCTTCTTTTCCGAAACAATTTCTCTGGAATTAAATACCAGGGAAATTGTTTTGGAGTAGAAGACATATTAATCCATTTAACTGTGTCGTTTCTTTTGCTTTATCCATAGTTTTTAGACAATGCAACATTCCATGTGCAGCACACTGATCTTTTAAAGTAAGGTTCTATACCTATGGATATACTGCTAGAGTAGGAAATATAATTAACACACAAAAAATCCAGCACTTTGCTTTTAAAAAACACAAGGGAGGGAGGGAGGAAGGTAGATTTTAACATCAAATTACCACATACTTTTTATCAATTCTGGAGAATCTACCTTAGCCCTTTTTATTTGTTTAATCTTCTAGCTGACCACATTTACTTTCATATCCATTCCAAGTTTTACCTGAAATTTAAGTTATTATCTATCAAACCCAACCACAATTGTTTATATTTCAACCACTATAATCAAATCATTTTAAACATCCTGGTTTCTTTTTCAACATTTTCCTACTTTGAACCATTCCAATCTGAGAAGAATTCATATTACTTATTTTAAGATTTCAAAGCCATAGATTTTATTGTAAACACTACAGGTTTTATCTCCACTGGAGTGGCATAACACAAAGATTAATGTTGCTCAATTTTAATACTGTATTTTTCCACATAAAGGGTTATACACTATTATAGCCCTGATGTTCAATTTTCATAAAGATTGGACAACAGATTTACAAGTCTAAAATGGATCCTTCACTAAAAAACCCAGGTTGGAAATGTGATTCATATTGTGAAAATAATAATAAAATATTTATGGAAGAGAAATGGGATGGGAAGGTGGGATTTTATTTTCTTCTCTTATTTATTTGGGAGATAAGGGTTATAAAAGCAAAATGGGAGGCATAATTTGGAAATCCTAGAGCTGATATATTTCATAATTCAACAAGCCTTTTGTTCCAGCCTTTGTAAGAGGCCAAAGTAATTACTTGTTCAGAAAGACTGGCACTGTCTCTCTAGGATGAAGAAGTTCCATTTAATGCACTTTACAATATAATTTCCAGTGTACAGCATAATGAATGGAATTTGTTTCTAAAAATGGATACTACAATTAGCTTTTTGTCCCACCCCCAAAAACAATTTCCTATTTATTCTTACAACTATCACTAATCAATTACACATGCATATCCTAAATAAAAAAACATAAAACCTATAAACACTTAGTAAATGTATAAGTAATACACACACACTCACACACAAAACTAATAGGACTTCTTAGTCATGGAGGTTGCTCAAACAGTGAGCCATGCAACACTTTTTAGTGTGTCAATTCAAAACGATCATCTAATGCAGTGGTTCCCCAACTTTTTCAGTCCACCACCCCCTTGGTGCTACAAATTCATCCTCAATGCCCCCCACCCAGGGGCGGGATTCAAATGTCTGTGGGCATGGCCTAATTTGAGGGTGTGGTTTGCTCGTCACGTGATTGGGTAGGTGTGACTTGCTGGTCACATGGCTGGGTGGGCATGGCTTGCTGGTCATGTGACTGGTGGTATGGCTTGCTGGTCATGTGACTGGGTGAGTGTGGTTTGGTGACTGGCAAACCAAATACAAGTGGTCCTCACTTAATGGCCGGTTGCTTAGCAAGTGTTCTAATTTATGACTGGCCTCCCCAGAACTATTTGACCTGTTTTTGGAGTTTTGACAGCCATGCACACACATACACACACACTCCCTTCTAACCCTGCTGGAGCAGGTCATTGGACTAGAATTGGCAAAGCATCTCTGATTAGATTCTAGTAGTGAATAAAATCTAATCAGAGATGCTTTGCTGATTCTTTTGTTTTATTTGCATTTCTTTATTTTATGTTGCTGAATTGTATTGACATGTGTGTCCCTTCTTGTGCACAACCCAGAAGCTTTTGTGATTCTTTGCAGCAAAAATTACCGACCTCTGGCTTTGCTCTACTTTTCAAACGTGCCGGCACTGCTACGTTCTAGGTGCCGGCCCTGCGGGTCCACCCCATTGATCCCGCTGCACTGGAGGGACCTGCCCAAGCAAGTCCGAGCAGAGCGGTGCACCAAATCAATGGGGTGAGCCTGGGAGAAGGAAAGAGAGAGAGAGAAAAGAGAGAAGGAAGAAAAGAAAGAGAAAGGGGAAAGAAAAAGGAACAAAGAAGGGGGGCATGGAGGGAGGGAGGGGGAGAGAGGGAGGGAGGGAGGGAGGGAGGGAGGGAGAGAGAGAGAGAGAGAGAGAGAGAGAGAGAGAGAGAGAGAGAGAGAGAGAGACCTGATGCATCAGATTGAAATGAGGCCTAGTTTAGAGGCCCTTTTCCACATTGAAACATCTTTGCCAGCATCTTTGCCAGCACATTGAAAAATCTTTGGCTTCTATTAATTAAAGGTTTTGTGGACAAAACTATCAGGAAGCTCTCACATTTTGTTGAGGCTTTAAACAGGATCCATTGCACCAGATCTCCACCCTAAAAAATTACTTTTCCCCAATGTATTACAGTGCCAATTCTGAAGAAGGCAAAATCAAAATGTACTGGTAAATTACAAGGAGAACACACACGCACACACTCCCTTCTAACCCTGCTGGAGCAGGTGATTGGACTAGAATAGATATCTCATTATCTTTCTCCTCCCTCCCTCCTTCTTTATTTCTTTTTCTTTCTGTCCCTTCCATCCCCCTTCTTTCTTTGTCCCTTTTTCTTTCTTTCCCTTTTCTCTTTCTCTTCTTCCTTTTCTCTCTCTCTCTCTTTTGTCTCTCTTTCCCTCTCTCAGGCTCACCCCATTGACTTCGTGCACTGCTCCGTTCCGATTTGCTTGGGCACGTGCCTCCGGTGCAAGGGGCTCAATGGGGTGGAACCTGGTGGCGGGAGGATGTTTGAAAAGGAGAGCAAAGCCCTTCTGGCTTTGCTCTCCTATTCCCAATGCTGCGTTTGGGGCACTGCCCTGCCGCCCCAAACACAGTGGCGGCAGGATATTTGAAAAGGAGAGCAAAGTCACTCTGGCTTTGCTCTCCTGTCCCCAACGCTGTGTTCGGGGCGCAGCCCCACTGCCCTGAACACAGCGGTGGGATGTTTGAAAAGGCTTTGCTCTCCTATTCCCAACGCTGCGTTCGGGGCACCGCCCCGCCGCCCCGAACATGGCAGTGGGATGTTTGAAAAGGAGAGCAAAGGCACTCTGGCTTTGCTCTCCTTTCCCAACGCTGCATTCGTGGGCGGAGCTCCTTGCACCAGAGCATGCAAGTCAATGGGATGATCCTGCGGGGCCTTGCCTCGAACGCGGCGGCAGCGGCATTTTTTCTCACCCCTGAATTGTGCCCTGCCGCTCACCTCCAGCGCCCCCCTACCGCCTCTTAGCACCCCCCTGCCGGTCCCCTTGCCTCTCAGCGCCTCCCTAAGGCATCCCACCGCCCCCCAGGCGGTGGTACCACCCACTTTGGGAACCACTGATCTAATGGATTTTGGCATATTTGTCTTATCTACGAGTATATACCATACACCTTGGTATCATCAAATATGAAATTGTTCACTGTCTGAAATCTAATAAGTTAAGATGCATATTATCCATAATTAACTTTAACATTCCATATAATATAACCAAGACTTAAAGAAGGGTAAAGGATAAGGGCAACCTAAATGCCTTCTTAGCAGAGGGCATGAAGAGGCTAAAGACAAACTGTTCATCCTCAAATTTACTATAGAAAATTAGAAATCTTGGACTGGGCACTGAAAAGTCTAGTACAGACAAACAAAGTTAAGTCTCCCAGATGATGAAAGAAAACCAAGTGGAAGGGTTGTTAAGATGGAATAATTGACACAAAGGAAAGCTCTTTTTCTTTGCAGCTTTAGAAGGCATCCCAGAATCTTCTTGCTAACACTATTTCTAGTCCTCCAGTGAAGACCGGCTGCCAAAAGCCTCAGGGATTGAGGAAGAGGACTGTTCAGCTCTGAAAAGGAGTGGATTCAAGCTTCTGCCCCAAAGAGGAGGAAGTGACTGAAACCTAAGCAGCATTCTGTCAAATGCATATTGTAACAAGTGTGCAGTAGTACAGTATAATACAGTTAGATGATAAAAATGCTTTTACATAGGACATTAATGAGTGAATTAAAAAAATGAAAAGGAGAAAAGCAAGTATGCACCCTTAAGTTTTAAAAAAATAGGTAATGAAACAGAGAGACCTCCAGGAATGGCACATCAATCTTGCATACAGTTGTTTTCATGCATCATTATAATTAAATGAAGCAAATTGCAATTTACAGTTGTAACTGTCAGTTTTCCCATAACTTTTCTCTGTGTATTGAATCAAGGTCACTTTAAAATTGATAAAGGCAACATAGATCAAAAATCAAATCAATGTACTGAACAAATGTTGACCAATTAAACCTGAGTCATCATCATAGCTTGAATTAGTCAATCAACAAATCGTATCTGTGTGTTACATACTATTTAAAGCAGCAATTGAATGAAAATGAAACAGATTACTCCTTTTGCCTTTCTTATTATGGAATATTATTCCATATGCCTGGAAGAAATGGATAACATGTTTGAACAGGAAGAAAAATCTCCTTCCACTGATCCAGGCCATTCATGCTTTGACAACACTACAAGGAGGAATACTGGAAGTGAACAACTGTGGAAATATTTTGGATTCTTTAAACATGGTATGAATTTTCATGAAGACAGATGCCTGATAAGAGATGAAATATACCTCATGAGAGCTGTGAAAAATATACTGGGAAGACACTTTGTAAGTCTGACCCAAAAGCCTTTAAACTGAATTAATCCTATATCAGGCAGTGGAGGCATTTTATATATAAGATTTTTCAAACTGTATCGCTTGGAACCCTAGGATGACCCCAAGAGAACTTGATGGGATCCCACAGGAAACTAAGGAAAAAATGATCAGGCATTCCAGGGGACAAAAATGTTCACTGTTAGGGATAACATTGTTTTACCCTAACTGTTTTGGGTAAAGATAATAAAATGATGAATCATGGTTTGTCAGATAAAGTGTATGTGACTTTAAGCTAAAGGAATGTAATTAAGGGTGCAGCTGTAAAAGTACTATATAAGCAGCAAGGCACTCTCTGGCTCTTACTGGCTGGCTTATTGAAGACTGCGTTCTTGCTGAAACGGGGAGTGAAGAAGTGTGTTGATATTTCTCAACGGAGAGAAGATTGGACTGATTTATTGTAAGTGTACTGACATTGGCTATTCAACACGGACTTTGCAAATAGAGTATCCCTGACAAGACTTGACTGAAATTGATATATGACTACTGGACTGTTTACATGACTATGCTATAATTCTTAAATGGAATAAATTATAATTTTGATAGCACAAGCGTATCTGTATTTTTACTGCGTGTTAACGAGAAGGCTTATCTCACACATTTACCTGTCTTCCTATCTGACTTCGCTGCACGTTCTGTTTAGTTTGTTTTCCTTAACACCCGTTGGGGAATCCCGGCTTAACATTCACATCCAGAAAAAGAAAGGAAAAGAAAACTCCTGCTATAGATCAGCAATCTGCCAAGTCTGGACATAGTATTTGAGACATGGTAGTAATAGATTTCTCATTTTAGAGGAGTTTGCATTAGATGATCTCAGATATGTTCCAATCCTTATATTTTATGATTATATGAACTTTACTTTCCGGAATCTGCTATCATGTCTGAAAAACACACATTCTCAATTAAGACTACAATTCAAAGCAACCTATACATTATAGGTTTGAATGTAGCAATAAACTTAGTTTGAATGTAGCAATAAACTGTACTTTATTTTTACATGATGAGTCTGCAGATTTTGTAAGTATCCTTATTCTCTTTCATGTACCTTTTCAATTAGCCAGTGTTCAGTCAACTAACCTTAACATCAATTAACCTTAAAACGAAATATAGTTTAATTAAAATCAGTGTGCTGACTTAGAATAGACCATAATTTGAATTAATTATAGTTTGAGAGTTGGACATAATTCTAAGCTACAATTATTTAAAAATGAAAAGAAGCCTTCTGGTAGTCTTTCTTGGCTTGGGAGGGAGAATTACAAGAGACTTAGACTCATATATGTAATGACACAAAGTTATTTAGTGATACATTTTAATGATGAGTTTATTTTGTACACCTATCATTTCTTTCAAATTCTCTTTCAATTCATTCCAATGAAGCTGAACTCTCTATATTGAAAATTAAGCAATAGTGTGCAGAATGCAGACAAAAGTTTTATTCCTTTCTCAGGAGTAGGTGGGGAGGGGAGGGTTTTCAAACTGTTTCTTAAACCTAAAAAAAAAGAAAGTTTGGATTCATTAGCAATACCTGCTGGAATGACAGGCAATGCTTCAAATGTCTGTGGAGATTTTCAGTCATGCAGGCCATGGTTCTCCCAAAAGTGCTTTCTTTTCAAAACAAAGGAAAACCAAAGTCCAGTTGCCTTTTGAAAAAAGCACCTTTGGGCAATGCTGCAAACTATCCATTATCTGTTTGGATTAGGTGGCTATTCCAAAGACTGTTAAAACTAAACTTTGGTTGCCAATGCAACTAAAGAAAGATGTATGTGTGATGTTTCTATAGCACTATAAAGCTTAAGAAATTTTGATTTTGTGCATCAACATCTGACTTTCCAAGAAAAAACGGAATTGTACAACACTTTCTGAGTTTCCTTCAATTTAAATCAGTGCACCAAGGCACGTATTACTTGCACCACATAATCAAAAGATAGAAAGAAAGTCCTTTACTCAGACATTAGATAACAGTAGATTTGAGAACACCGCCAATATCTAACTGTACCTTTAGCTTTATACAATTCGTTCCTTTTCTACCGTGCATTCCTGATATCACTTATGCTGCTTTAAATCACATTTTTATTTTCCTAACATAAACAATTGTTTCCACATGCTTACCCATTGATTCACCATAGTATAACCTCATCAGTACAAATGAAAACTGTTAAGTTGCTGCTGATCTAAATATGTGAAAAAGGTATTAATAAAACACTGACCTGATTAATGGAATTAGCTGCACACGATGACAGGCCTGTTCCAAGGGTGACCAATAGGAAGCAGCTTAAGTCAAACGGCACGGGTGCAAGTGCAAATCCAGCTGAAGCCGTACCTACAACCAGGACTGAAATATAAATAAACAATTCAGCAATAATAAACAAATGGAAGATAATTTACACTCTTGCATTCATTACATGTCAGTTACATTATTAATAAGATAGTAATGAACAACAATCATGGATAGCAGTGCCATATTTGTGGAACAGCAATAATCCTGCATTTTGCCTTAACAGAATACAGGAAAAACAGGGTAAATTCTGGTTAACTGTTTCCAGTATTTTAAAATAAGTAGCGTTGCTACAAAAGAATCGCCTAAGACAAGGGAGAATACTGAGAAACATGACCTAATTTTAAAATCTTACAATACACAATAATGGATATTTGTTAAGCCCAATTTATAATTAATTGACAATTCATTGATGAAATAAGGTCTATGCTTCTTTCTTCCTTTTTCTTTAATTATTTAAATTCTGTTATGTTAATCAGAAGGTTTTGAAGGTTAATAGAGAACATTGTTCTGATTAAAAAAATGGAAATGACATTTCTAATAGATGTACCAGTATATATTAGCCATAACATTTTAGTTTTGCTGGCCATTAGACTATATTTTACCATTTGTAAATTTTTCATCTATATTATTTTTATATTATTTTAAAATTGTGCATTGGACTGTTCATTCTTTTATTTAGTCATATTATTTTTCTTAAAAAAATTAAAAAGCAAAGATGTTCCCACAGAAATGTGTTCCCCTTGTGTAATTGTGCATCTTATATGAATTACCATGGTAATCTACTCTAGGGAATATCCTTTAATTATTAGGGTCAAAGCTCTGGAGAATACAGGTACAATTTTAAATTGCCCTTCTACATTTATAACCATTAAAATTAGTACAGGTAGTCCTCAACTTACAATAGTTTGTTTAGTGACTGTTCAAAGTTACAACGGCACTGAAAAAAGTGGCTTATGATGGTTTTTCACTGTTACGACCTTTCTAATATCCCCATGATCATGTGATCAAAATTCATCTGCTTGGCAACTGGTTTATATTTATGACAGTTGCTGTGTCCCGGGATCACACCTGGGGCAAGAAAAGTCATAAAATGGGGCAAAAAATTTAAGATGACCTCAGTTAACAACAGAAATCTTGGGTTCAATTGTGGTCGTAAGTTGGGTCTACCTGTACTGACAGTTATTCATCCACATTTTATCTGTAGTTATTCATCCACATTTAGAGGCCACTTGACTCTGTAGCAACTCGACGGCTTATCAACAAAAAATACAACATAGAAACAGAATGGGAATAGCTAAAAATGCAAATGGCATATATTGCTGACTTTCTATTTGGTTTTTATCAAGTTTTGCTACACGTACAAGGTTTCCATTAATAAGGCATATATTTTCTTTTTCACTGCAACTAGAAGTTTAATTAAAACTTATCAGAGAGACTGTTTAAACTTATGTATAATAGCAAGATAGTAGCCCATTTATAAATAGGGAAATGAGGAGCAGTCTGTGTAACATTATTATTTTAATGCCCACAAAGAATTTACCATACCAGAGCCAGTGTTCTAATTAAAACCTTCATTGATTTCTCCAAGTTAATTTCATTGTAACTTATCAGGAGCTCATGAAAGCAGCTGTAATACATTCTATTTTATCCAATTGGCTAGCTATAGCTGTAAGCTGGCTCAGACCTTATATCCATAAACAAAGTTCTTAGGGTCAAGTACATCATCTCAGTCTTTGATAAAGCGAATAAATATGTGTTTACCTTTAAAGCTGACTCCTATAAAGTTTTCTTATGTTAAACTTCCTATAGCTTCTTGAAGGGTATAGTTGCCACAGAACATGGTGAACTAACCCAAGATAAGATAGTGTTACTGAATACAAGGATTTCACATATTTATTTATTTATTAATTATAGCCTCTGTATTCCATATACTCCATTGGGATTCCTGAAGATTTGTATATATCAAGAACAATATAATCATGAAGTCTTACAAAGAGCATTACCACCTTTGGCATCCATTTCAAGAACAATTGTACAATATTCTCTGGAACAATTTCACTTGAATACCCTGTTAAAAATCAGCAAGGAGAGTTCAATCTGAAAGTAACTCCTAAAAGTAAGGAATTTCTTATGAATGGAAAGTATATTCAAGAAGCTTTGTTTCTTCACACTTCTTCCCTAAATCTCAAATCTTAAGCTTCCTAACAGGGAATAATATTCTATTAGTAGAAGAGTAGGAGAGTAGGGAATATTCTAAGGACTTAGGAATTGAGGCACACAGGGCTCCAGAGCACTCTGAATTGTACTTGGAAATTGAGGCAATCAGGAAAGTACCTCAGCATTGGTGTTATATATAAAATCCCAGAGGCTTTCACTCACCAGAAGATGGGCTTCTGCATTATGTACTAACTACAGTTTCAAGACAGGTAGTCCCTAAAGGCAGCCCCATGTAGAATATAATTCAATAGTCCTTGCTAGAGCTGATAAATTCATGGGTGATAGTTATCAGAACCTCCAAACAGAACTATAACTGATACACCCAGCTGAAATTGTGCAAACACCGCCTACCCAGTCCTTCCACTTGTGTATCTAGTAGTAAATTATGGATCTAGGATGGCTCCTCAGTCACAAAAGTGTTCCTTAAAGAACGCTGTTATCTGGCACTGTTATTTTTTTCACAGTAATAACCTCAGGCTAACAATAATCAGATCAAAAATTTTAAATAGTACCTCTATTTATAAGAATTTGATTTTCATTTCTTCTTTCTTGTACACAGAATTAAAAATGGCCTTGAATGACAGGTGGAAGAGTAACTACGAAGGTAATGGGGCCTAGGGCAAGAAATTAGTTTTGGAATGCCTCAGGCAAGCCTTTTCATATGAAGGAAGTCAGAAGCAAATTCAGTCTTACAAGATTTTACTATAGTCATTATAGTTACTATAGTCATTACAGTAATAGTTCTGATTTATACAGCATTGGATTCTTAGTCTGGCCTACTTGTAGGGCTGATGCTTCTCTTCCAATCCTTCCCAGCCTCCAGACATTGGCTCAAGACTTCCACAGGATCCCCACTATGGCTTGGGTAATGATGTATATCTGAATATTATCATCTCATCCTATCCAGCTGATTGACATCCCCCAAAGGTTTCATATGGCTAAAAAGTAGGAGTAAAAGGTATGAATAATGAATAGGGGCCTAGAGGCTAAAACATATGAAGAATGGTTGTGAGAACTAAGCATGGCTAGTCTAGTGAAAAGAAGGACCACGGGTGACATGACAGCAGTGTTCCAATGTTTGAGGGGCTGTCACAGAGAGGAGGGGGAACAATCTACTTTCTAAAGCACCTGAAGGCCAGACAAGGAACAATGAATGGAAACTGATCAAAGAGAGACAAAGAGACATTTTCTGAGAAATAGGAAGTAAGAAATGAGGAGACATTTTCTGACAGTCAGAACAATCAACCAATGGAACAGCTTGCCTTCAAAAGTTGAGGGTGCTTCAACACTCTTTCAAGAAGAGACTGGACAGCCACTTGTCAGAAATGGTATAGGGCAGGGGTGTCAAACTGGCAGCCCACGGACCAGATGCATCACGCACAGGCCACACACAGACCAGCTCCGCAAATGAAAAAAACATTGCGAAACATCACATGACAGCAACATGACACAGCGAGTTTGACACAGTGGTACAGGGTCTCCTGATTGAGCAGGGGGTTGGACTAGATGACCTACAGGGTCCCTTCCAACTTTGTTATTCTGAATTTTATTGAAATAAAGGAACCTCTGGGACTACCTTTCAGCTTCCCACCCTCGACTAAATCCATTCAGTTAGGCAGCAGTGGAACCAACATAGCATACTACTGGTGAGTCTTATTTGAAGACTTTACTTGGGATTGACAATTCCACTGCTAAGCAGTGGAAAATCAAGTGACCACCCCTGTGCTTTCCAGTTGAAAAGACACAAGCTGTACCCACTTTCTCACTTTCAGCTTTTGTTTGCCTTCTAACCACTCCCTTGCCCTGTGGACTACTCAAGTGCTGTGTACTGTTTTGTATACATCAAAAGCAATGCAATCAATCACAACTTGAGGCTAGGCACTGGGTGCACTATGCAACCAACACGCTTTTTTGAACTCTCTTCCTCTCCTCTCCAATTACTCTGCTCTGCAGAGGAGAAAAAAAAACAAGCAATCTGTGTCAGCAATTTCTCCTTTGCCTGACTCTTATCCCCCACACTTCAGAGCAGAGATAGATTTCAAGCGAGGAAACGGTTTTCTATTTTACACATCAAAAGATAAAAAGTGACTTATGACCCAGTCCCTGGACTTATAACCACTGCAGCATCCCCACAATCCTGTGATCAAAACTTGGAAGCTTGGCAACCAGCATCTCTTTCCCAGAGTCGCATGATCACAACTCTCAACCTTCCTAGCCGGCTCCTGACAAGCAAAGTCAATGAGGGAAGCTGGTTTCACTTAATGATCATGTGATTCACTTAACGACCATTGCAAAATAAAAAGGTTGTACAATCAGGTATGTCTCATTTAATGATGACCTCCCTTAGCGATAGAAGTTCTGGTCTGAATTGGGGTTATGAGCTGTTTGTTCTTGTAGACATTGAGAACCACACAATTATGCTGGAAGCAGGAAAGGGTCAGGCAAAGGAGAGAATTCCTATTTGAAATTGATTGGAAAGAAAAAGATTTCAAAATAGTCCTGTAAGGTTTTTGCATATTTTTCGTACAACTTCCAGCTCTGGGCTTTCTTGCAATCCCTTTCTTTCCAATTAATTTACGCCTTGAGAAGGGAGAAAAAAAGGGAAACAATACATACTGACTATAATGGTGATCACATGACTAAGGTATAGTGCAAAGGTTGTAAACAGCCCATAAAGGTTTTTTTTTTCAACACCATGGTAACTTCAAATGGTTTCTGAACAAATGGTCAGACAATGAGGAATACCTGTGCTCGTACTTACCAACACTTGGAAGTACAAGCCTCCATGACTTACAACAGTTCATTTAGTGACTGTTCAAAGTTACCACATCCCTGAAAAAAGTGACTTTTGACCATTTTCCACACTGGTGACCATTGCAGCATCCGCATGGTAATGTGATTTACATTCAGATGCTTGACAACTGGATATTTATGACGTTTATAGTATCCTGAGATCATGTGATCACCTTTTGTGACCTTCTGACAAGCAAACTCAATGGGAAAGCCAGGTTCACTTAACAACCATGTTATTAATTTAACAACTGTTGAAATTCACTTATCAAATGTGGCAAGAAAAGTTGTAAAATGGGGCAAAACTCACTTAGTAAATATCTCACTTAGCAAAATAAATTTTGGGCCAATTATGCTTGTAAGTTGAGGATTATCTATTGTGGAATGTCATTAAGAGGTCTAAAAGAACTAGGTAGAGTTTATGAGATTGGAAATTCTGGGGTGGCAGACAATATTTGCTATATTTCCCCCCACCTCACTCAGCCTACTGCCTAAAAGACCTCCACCTAAGTCATGGTGTTCTTCATCATACAATCCTGCATACAAATCATTATCACAAATATTATAATAAATGTGTAGTGAAAATAAGAAAGAAAATGTAGTTTTGCTTTAATGGGAATAGTTGGAGAATTTCATCATACTACTCTAAATTTTAATATTTCCCCAAGGAAAGCTACAAAAAAATGTCTGTATCAATATTTTTCTTCTTGCACTTTCACACTTTGGTAAGAGTAATTGTTAGTGGTAAAAGACTCACCAATTTGTTTACATAGTATACTTAGATTTGTTTTTCGTTTTATGGTTGTTCCACCGGCAGTTACATCATGAACATTAGAAAGAGTCCATATGCTTAAAATATTCTCACAATTGACAGTATTTGAACCAAATGTTAGTCAAACTATTTTAAAAAATTGTCTTGAAAAAAGCACACTGTAATGCTAACAACATTCACCATAATCAGGATCATTATTACACAAGCCTCTGCAAACCTATTCTGTTCTCTAAATTGTTGTATCATCTAGCAAACAATTCCCAAATTTTGCTAATTTATGTAACCATTTACTAGAATGTGTTAAATCAGTATTTTTAGATATTATGTAAAAGTTGCTAGAATCCACACTTTTTTTGTTATTCATAAAATAAGATATTGATTTTTTCTTTTTCTTCCAAATTCAAACTAGTAAAATTTAATTTAAACTACTTAAAACATAAGCTAAGATATAATACTCTAACTTTGCTGTCCTGAGATCCAAGCAAAGAAGAATTATTGTTGAATCTGCAAATCATGTTGATGTCTGTTATCAGTCACTTAACTGGGAAAAATATTTTAACACTATAGGTAGTCCTCATTTAGCAACCACAGTTGCTGAGCAGAATATCATGTCTTGCAAAAGGCTTACAACCTCCTGACCTCTTGGGTTATTTTTTTATACCATTGTAACTTCAAATGGGTGCTAAACGAGGCATTCAATAAGCTACCTATCGATATGTAGCAGATTTCTCACTAATACACATACTATAGTATTTGGAATAATTTGAAGATTCAAATTATTCTTGGACTGTGAACACAAATTGTTCTTTTGAAAGCGATGTGCTCTGTCATAGAACAGCTGCTGTGGAAACATAGCATTTATCACTAAATTAAATACCTGTTTCTCAAAGTGCAAATTGATATAAACAAATAACTTGTCCAAAACCTAAATGCAATATAGAAGACGGATCTGATAATTGAAATAAGCCACTGTATATACTCCAAAATAGCTATTAACAAAAATAAGCCAATTATTCACAAATTACTTCTAAATAAAATTAATTTGTAATAATTCATACATTCAAATATATTTGCTGTCTCCATGAAGCAAACATATCTGAATGCATGAAGATCTCTCTTACCCTTTCTCTCTATACTTTTTATTTTTCTCACTTCAAGGACTTAGCGAACAAGGATTGTGGACTTGTAGATCCTGGAGGCATTTTTGACTGTTCCATCAAACATGGACAGCTACAGGTGAAACTTGAAAAATTAGAATATCATGCAAAAGTTCATTTATTTCAGTAATGCAACTTAAAAGGCAAAACTAATATATGAGATAGACTCATTACATGCAAAGCAAGATAGTTCAAGCCATGATTTGTCATAATTGTGACGATTATGGCTTACAGCTCATGAAAACCCCAAATCCACAATCTCAGAAAATTAGAATATTACATGCAATCAATAAAACAAGAATTGTACATAGAACAATATCTGACCTCTGAAAAGTATAAGCATGCATATGTACTCAGTACTTGGTTTGGGCCCCTTTTGCAGCATTTACTGCCTCAATGTGGCATGGCATGGAAGCTATCAGCCTGTGGCACTGCTGAGGTATTATGGAAGAGCAGGATGCTTCAATAGCGGCCTTCAGCTCTTCTGCATTGTTCGGTCTCATGTCTCTCATCTTTCTCTTGGCAATGCCCCATAGATTCTCTATTGGGGTTCAGGTCAGGCGAGTTTGCTGGCCAATCAAGCACAGTAATCCCACGGACATTGAATCAGGTTTTGGTGCTTTTGGCAGTGTGGGCAGGTGCCAAGTCCTGCTGGAAAATGAAGTCAGCATCCCCATAAAGCTCATCTGCGGAAGGAAGCATGAAGTGCTCCAAAATCTCCTGGTAGACGGTTGCATTGACCCTGGACTTAATGAAGCACAGTGGACCAACACCAGCAGATGACATGGCTCCCCAAATCAACACAGACTGTGGAAACTTCACACTGCACTTCAAGCATCTTGCAGTGTGTGCCTCTCCAATCTCCCTCCAGACTCTGGATCCTTGGTTTCCAAATGAGATGCAAAAGTTGCTCTCTTCAGAAAAAAGGACTTTGGACCACTGACCAACAGACCAGGTCTGTTTTTCTTTAGCCCAGGTAAGACGCTTCTAACGTTGTTTGCTGTTCAGGAGTGGCTTGACAAGAGGAATACATTTGAAGCCCATGTCCAGGATCCGTCTATGTGTGGTGGCTCTTGATGCACTGACTCCAGCCTCAGTCCACTCCTTGTGAAAGTCCCCAACACTTTTGAATGGCCTTTTCCTGACAATCCTCTCCAGGCTGCGGTCATCCCTGCTGCTTGTACACCTTTTTCTTCCACACTTTTCCCTTCCACATAACTTTCTATTAATGTGCTTTGATACAGCACTTTGGGAACATCCAACTTCTTTTGCAATTACCTTTTGAGGCTTTCCCTCCTTATGGAGGGTGTCAATGATGGTTTTCTGCACAACTGTCAGGTCAGCAGTCTTTCCCATGATTGTGATTCCTACTGAACCAGACTGAGAGACCATTTAAAGGATCAGGAAACCTTTGCATGTGTTATGGCTTAATTAGCTGATTAGATGTGGGACACTTTGAGCCTAGAATATTGAACCTTTTCACAATATTCTAATTTTATGAGATTGTGGATTTGGGGTTTTCATGAGCTGTAAGCCATAATTATCTCAGTTATCACGGCTTGAACTATCTTGCTTTGCATGTAATGAGTCTATCTCATACATTAGTTTCACCATTTAAGTTGCATTACTGAAATAAATGAACTTTTGCACAATATTCTAATTTTTTGAGTTTCACCTGTATAGGCAAACAAGGATAACTGCCAAAAATCAGCTATATTGTTTTTCAATATTTCAAGACAAACCCTTGCCCCATACAAAAACACATAGGTGATTCTTGGTTAACACTAGCATTTATTCAGCAAGCATTCAAACTTAGAACACTGATGAGTAAGTGGTACTTACAGTTGGTTCTTTACAGAACCCCACATTCACATGACTGCAAACTAAGCACTTGCGAACTGGCCTGTATTTTTGACCATCTCAGTGTCCCATGGTCACATGATCACAATTTGTAACCTTCCCATAAGCAAAGTCAATGGGGAAGCCGGCAGGAAAACAGAAGTTACAGACACATGAGGTCCTCATTTAATGACCAAAGGTGATTCATTTAATCATGGCAATGAATAGTGCTGGAACATTATAGTGCTAAGCATTGCAGTCACATGAAGTTGTGCTTTAGGACTGCGTATCTTGGATATGGAAATGTTGGCCCAATTACCAACATTAAATAAGGATTATCTGTGTGCTTAATGTGCTTTAAAAATAGTTTCTGCCCATCCCTACTGCCATTCTCCACCATTTAACTAAATGGCTCTCTGATGATACAGAGGCACCAATGTTCCCTGGCAGAATGAATATCATAGCAGAAGCATACAGCAAAACTAGCAAAAACATTTGTTTTGATGCAGAGCTACTGATCTCATTCTAGCAGATATCTCAAAATCTTAAAAGCCTTTGGAAAAATTGTGGATCTCTCTCTTTTTCTTCTGTGTGTGAAATATATGAAGAGCGCAGTTAAAAGAAAATCAATACAAACCCTATTCATCTATGGAAGTTTTCCCCCAAAACTCAATTTTAGTTTAAAAATAGAACTGTCCATACTTTTAAATGAAAATGTTCTCTACAAATAACAAGTTTAAATCCAAAGAAATTCAAGGCAGCTTATGAAGAACTATACTTGAAACACTGAGATATTGTGTGATGAACAATTGAAAGCACAAAAAATGGAAATCTGTTACTGTGCTTCTTTATGTGAGAATATAAAAACCAACTCTGTAATACTACATTTCCTTACATGAAATGACTAATAATAGACAAGGAAATAAGGCTGCAATGCCAAACATGTCTACTGAATTCACAGCTCTTCATTTTTGCTAAATAGATGCAAGATTAGACAAGTGCTTTCCAAACTTTTTCCTTCATTACACAAAAATGCTGATTTGAAATTCCTTTTTACCCAATGTAGCAGGGGTGGGATTCATTTTTTTTACTACCAGTTCTGTGGGCGTGGCTTGGTGGGCGTGGCAGGGGAAGGACACTACAAAATCTCCATTCCCTTCTCACCCCACTAACCTGCTTTCCAGCTCTGTTCTCCAGTGCAGGGCAACAAAAGAAGACCTAGCTGATCTGCTGGGACTCGGGAGGCAGAGAATAGATGAGGGTGGGGCCAGTCAGAGGTGGTATTTGCCGGTTCTCCAAACTACTTAAATTTTTTGCTACCAGTTCTCCAGAACTGGTCAGAACCTGCTGAATACCACCTCTGCAATGTAGGTAAAATACTTTAAGTCAGGGGTGTCAAACTCGCGGCCTGTGGGCTGGATGCATCACATCCTGGTCACGCCCATGCCTGGTTTAATGAAGAGGGAAAAAGTCACGATATGTCATGTGATGATGCTGTGAGGACACAAGTTTGACACCCCCACTTTAAGATTATTTAAATGTCACTGTTGTGATTGGGTAATGGGTTTGTATGTCACTGTCCAAAGATAAACCACTTTCACAAAATTTTGGGTAACTAATCAATAGTTGGGAGGCACTGTATGAGGTTGCAGAACTTTTAAAAAAAAATGATTGAAAAATCAAAATAAACAAATACAAATAAGAAAATACATGTAATGAAAACAGTTCCATAAAAGAAAAGAAAAAAGACCTACCTGTAAGTTTAATTTTGGTCAAACGAGCCAAAATGTTAGGTAAAGTATCCAAATTTAATTTCATTTCTTTCCAATCTTTTTCTTCTTTCGATACTGATTCTTCCACAGTTTTTGCAACAGTAGTAGTACCTGCTGTCAATTTCAATGTTTCTTCATTCATCACTGGTTTCTCTGAGAAGGGAACTGATTTCACCTCATGGACAATCATTGTCTCTTCATTTGAATGCTGTCTTTCCAGGCAAGGCAGTACTGCTGATGCTGGCTTCAGCTTTGCTTGCTGAAAAAGTGTTTTCTTATGCTGCATTACATACTGGAAAAGAAAAACATTTTTTTTTGTAAAACAGCCATTTTAACATATTTAGGTTTCTTCAAATCACACTTTTCTTGTTCTATGTACTCCTGAAAAAGTCACATTATATTGATTGAATTTATATATGATAATTTCAGGGAAGCTTTTTTCCCCTAGTAACACATCCAGGGATATTTCTTTATCTTACATTATTTTATATTTTAAAACAATAATGCAAGATTATTACTAAGAATACCTTAAATTCTAGTTGAAAGTTTCAACTTTAATACTCTGTGAATCATTAAACATCACTAGACTTACAGAAATATATAGAAAATAAAAGATGTACCTGTTTTTCTAGCTCAGGGGTATCAAACTCACATTGTCATGGCAGTGTCACGTGACTTATCAGAATTTTTTTCCCCTTCACTAAACCACACGTGGGTGTGGTTAGCACATGATGAACCTGGAGTTTGACAGCCCTGTTTTAGCTACATTCTATACAGCACATATGAATGCTACCTTAAATAAATTACAATTCTTCCTTGCTATACGAATATAATCCATGGATGATGTGACTAAAATATAACCCAAGAGCAACAACAATTTAATCTATCCCAGTGTTACTTTTTCTCTCTTTGGGATATTTAACAAATGTATCTTCATCTCCATTTGTAAATTCCGAATACTGAAGGGCCATCATATCCAAGTGGATATGAGCATAAAGAAAGGGTGCTGGTAGAGACAGAAAGAAAAAAGAGGACAAACAGCAGCAAAATGGATGGACTCAATTACAACTGTGATGGGCAAAATGGTGAGAGGCTGAAAAGGCCAGATGGCTTATCTATGTTGTTGCTAAGAGTTGACAGTGACATAGTGGTTCATAATCAATTAATCAATCCAGAAATTGTATAGCTGTAATCAATTCCAGCTTTTGAGATAGCATGCAATGTTATATAAGCTTACTTTTCGCCTGAAGAAGTTTAGTTGTTGAAATGTAACTCCCTTTACTTTGATGACTCTAAAGAAACTTGCAAACTTGCATGGCATCTGTTGCATGATATATTTTCTTGGATGTGCTTCAAAAATTTTCCTGCAAAAGAGAATTTCTCTTTAAAACATTTACAATAAATATTACAGCATGCTACAGGTGTATGCACTAAATGTAATACAGGAGAAGTTCTGCCAAGCCATCATATACTGTTCAGCAAAATAAATTAAAAAACTTCTTTGCTGTTTTCAGTTGCCTAAATAAAGTCTGCAGGGATCCCAGTGCAAGAAAGTATACATATTTTCCTTCCATGAAACTATTTTGAAGACAGTTTATCTCACTAGCCCACATACTTCCCAGCATCCTTTCATCCATCCATTTTTTCCTTCCTTCGCCTCTACCATTGGCACAAGCCATTTACTTATTTAATAATATTGGTATATTGTTTCTTCACAATGCTACTTCTAGCAGTTACTTAAAATAAAATACAAACAAAAACTATAAAACAATAAAATACAAATTACAAAGCATATTAAATGGAAAAATATGCATTAGAAACCTTTACCCATACAAATCTCAATGGCAACCATTATACTCCAGATGCTCTCTCAAGTAACACTGGTTTCATAGTTTTATCAAATATGGGCAAACTAGGAACAAACCTAACCTTGCACTAATCTTCCCAATGTTTTCTCTTCACACCTCCTTCTGCCTCCTCTCATTTGTCGGGACCAATATCCCAATTCATTATATCTCACCAGCCTACTTCCCCCTGATCTTTGCCAAATTTTCCCTTCTCTTGGTTGCCACTGTCTCCATCCTAGGTGACATGTCCTAAAGTCCTGCCTGCCAGTATATTTCCTTTCCTTCTTTGCTTCACTTATCACTGTAATGTTTTTAGGGTTTTCTCCATTCCTAAACCACAACAGTTGTGCAAGAACGGCTATGTTTTAGACCATAGCTAGACTGTTTCAATCCATATCCAACCATACACTTTAATTTGAACAAAACCATTTCAAAAATAGTTGTTTTGTGCATGACATTTCCATTTCCTAAAATAAAATTATGTAGATCTTCAAATTCAGTAGCAAGAGGAAGATGCACAAGAGAAATAAGATTTAAAAAACTGAAATTACATACAATTTGCCAAATACAAAGGAAAATCATTTAGTATTTATTTTCAAACAACCAAGCTAAGTTCTTTTACTAGTTCCATTGGCTACAAAATTGTTTAAAATTAGTCAAGCATCAGTAAGACGGAACATTTGTTTAAAAGTAGCTCATAAAAGTACTGAACATTAACATCAGGATTGTTTTATTTTATTGTTTAACCAGCTGAAACATGTTTATTACAGAACTTAAAAATTACTTGCTATGATATAAAGCAACCATAAAGCTTCAGCTTTTTAACTGTCATAGTAAAAAACCATGACAACTAAGCAAAACGCTGAAACAATGCTTTAAGAATCCAAAGTACATATTCCTGTTCAAACTCGTATATTATAGATCTGCTAAACACCCATTAAAATCAGTTTCAGTAATCTCAAACTAAAAAAAAATCCCTTTTAATAACTATATTTTATATCAATAAAGGAGAATATTTATAGTTCGGGGTGAAATGGGTGGGTGTCCTTGGTGCTGAATTTGCTTGTTTTCTTGCAAACTTTTCATTAACCAAACTAGGTAACATTATTAGAAAACAAGCAAGCTCAGAGAGTACCAAGGACCACCCCTTATATTTTATATATATATAAATATATATTTATATATATATAAAAAGCCTGATGATGGCAGATGAGATTCTGCCCACACACACACACATATAAAATATCCATATGCAATTTATTTATATTTATTTATTGAGAGTTAGTTTGGTATAGTGGTTAAATAACCCCAGTAGAAAACCAGAAACCTTGAGTTCCAATTGTTTTTTATGTACAAAGCCAGCTGGCTGACCTTGAGGCAGTTACTCTGTCTCAGCCTCAGGAAGGAACCAATGGCAAGCCACTTTTGAAATCTTGCCAGGAAATCTGTAGCAATTTATCAATGATGATGTGAGAAGTCAAAAACTGACTGAAAGGCATCAAATAAGCTTCTATGTATGTGTTAATTTTTACATAAGCATTAAAAGCATACAAGTATTTAATGGAACATGTCTCCAGGAAGCAAAGAGACACTTTTAGCCACATAGACATTTTAAAATGAGAAGCTTTTTCACACTGAAGGGAAAACTTAAAACATTTGCCTTATTGAAAGTATTACTTTCACTAATTTGCACTACAAGATTAAGGAGAAATATTTTGAAATGGATTAGAAAATGAAGATGCTTGTCAAGATTGATGATTGTACAAATACTCAGAAAGAAATGGATTGCCAAAAAAAAAAAAAATCCTTGCAAGAGCTTTGATTTAATGTTAGGACCGATCAAGACGGCTACTCTTTCTCCGTGCTGTCAACGGGAACTAGAACTCGATTCAGGATAAGCGACATAAAATGAATCGAAAATCCTTCCCTTTCCTTTAATTATGGCTTAACGCCTCTTATTAGCTAGAGCTTCACAGCTGCCCGAGAATGATCTGATTTAAACCTCTAAGTTTACGGTACCTTGAAAAGCAATGAAACAAGTTACCTAAAATAAACGATCGTGACCTCCAATCACCCTTTGAAACATCCGGAGAAAAAGCAGAAATCTGACGAAGAAAAAATGATGGGTGGAAGAAGCATCTCTCCCTCCCCATCAACCACTCCAATCCACCGCTCTTGTGGGGATAATAAATCCAGGGAGTCCGAGGCACTGACCTTCCCCCACACAGTCGTTACCTTGAGGCACCCGCCTCCAACCGCCGCGAAGTGAACCAAAAGCTACGATCGGATTGAGGCGTTTCAATCTCGGAGCCGGACTTAACCTGAGGTAAAGCGGATAACGGAGGGACCGGCCACGGCCCCGACGCTCAGCCTGCCCTTCGTTTCCTTCAACGCGACTTTCTGGGCGCCGCCATCTTGGACAAGAGAACGACCTTTCCCGGCTACAGATTTCTTTTCGTTTCCGGGTTACTAGGCGGGGTCTTCCGGAGAGAGCGAGCAAGCAAGTAAGCTCGGGTTGTAGCCGAAAGGAGTTCGGGAAAGGTTCGTTCGCAAGATTGACGCCTCCTTACTCCCCACCCACCCCGGCCAGCACCACGGGAGATTTTGCCACGTGGCGTCCTAAAGGCTGGTAGTGGGTTTGCGCTGCCGCGGAAGTTAGGTTGCTACTTCTAGTGTTAACGAAGCTTGAAAAGCTTGCAACAATGGCTATCGAGTCGGCAAAGGTGGTTTCTTTTCTCGCACAGTAGCTGGAAGGTGGAAGCGTTCAGCAAACTGCACGGCTGAGCAAAGATTTCAGTCAATCGCTAAGCAGCTCTTCCAAATTCTCGCACACCACACCCGGTCTTTATTCCTTCTCTAAGAGCTGGTTTGTGGTGACGAAAAGCCCTGCCCGTTTTTGGGGGGATGCTTTTAATTTGGGGGTGGCCAAGATAGAGAAGGCTTCCTAAAAATAGAGGAGGGCAAGCAAATGTCATGTCCGTTTGAATCTTCCACAAAAACTTCGCTGTCAAGTCTTGTATAGGAAAAAACCATTTAGAAATAGCCCTAGACAGGTTTTAAGATTCTTTGGAAGGATCGTTATATGTTGAAAAATAGGAACATAAATAGGTTTCAAATAGCTTAGATTAAGCATATTTCCATTTGTTTTTCTTTGCTGGGGAACGAAATGCATTTTTATACAATTCAGGTCTTAAATTGTAGAGTTGATGCCCAAATACGTTCTCATGAAAGAAAAAAAAGTAGAGTAGTAAATCAAATGTACCATTCACAATAAAAAAAATACTGTAAGTTTTTCCATTTGCTTAGAAAATTCTTGGCATAGACCACCATGTGGTCTATGTTTAAACAAATCAATGCTGCTTTATGTATGTGCAGAAATAACTACTCACACATTTTTATTGTACCACCTTTGGCTTTCTCCTGTGTTCCTACTGTGGAATAAAAGGCAAAGAGAATTTTCCAAAATTCCTGTGTCTGGTACTTAATGCTTTTCCTTGGCAGACCTGGAATGACTAATAGCTTAATTTAATTCTGAGGTACATAGCCTTTGATTAGTTATATAAATTTCAATTGCATATGCTGACTTTTATTGTACTCATTATACAAATTGCTTTTTATTTGTATTGTTTAGCATTTGTATGCTGCATTTTTGTGCATAAGTCAGCATAAACATAAGTGTTGAATGTTATTTGCTTTTATAGCAAATAGTCTTGGTATAGCATACCTGAAGAAATCTTTTCTCCCATTGTAGTTTCCCAATGATTTGTTCAAAAAATCATTTTTCCTGGCTCCAAAATAAGGCTGTCCCTGATCAAATTATTGATTATCTTATGCTATCTCTGAGCAGTTTATATTCAGTGAATATAAACACTACATAACACAATACAACTTCCATCTCTATACCAAGGAACATAATATACGGTACTACACAAACATTCCACTGCAAAAACAGAACAGTTATATCACAAATCAAGGCCAAGATTTAATAGAATACCAAATTAGATGGCTTTCCTAATTTGCAACAGGATGTCACTTTACCTCCATCTTACTATTTATTTTGCTGCCTAGTTTTTGACCAGCATTTGGCTTGCTAAATTGGTCATTTTAAAGTGAAGAATGTTTAAAATGATTTTATTTGCCAAGCTTATTTTTTCATTTGGTTAGATTTTTAAATGTAAATTTAGTGACATTGTATCTTTGGAAAAGGTGCTGAAAGCTGTTATCTATAACCAAAATCTTGAGCTTTTCATCAGCTTATTCATATATCATATCCTGAGCAAGATACATTAAAGTACTTGTGTATATTTGATTTGTTTTGGAAGCTAGATTCTCTATTTTAATTACCACAATTGCTCAAGCTTGATTTTGAACCATCAGTTCCAAATAAGTTCCTTAGTTAAACATTTGATTTCTTTCTTTTAATATACAAAAAAAAAAAAAATACAAATAAATAGAAAATACTTTTATTTTTAAACAGTGTTAAATCATGACCACATGGAATTATATTTATCAGTCTTTCCATAAGTGCACATAAATATCATGAATTGCAAATTGTAATCATAAAAGAGCAGTCATATATGCTACATCCCATTCTTGAGAAATGGGTATATTTAATGCCCTTCATGGCTTGGGATCAGGTTATCTGAGGGACTGTCTCTTGCCGGTCACATCTACCCGACCCACCAGAGTGAGGAGGCAGGGAATGTTACGGGTTCCATCGCCTAGGGAGATAAACCTTGTGGACCCAGAACAGGGGCCTTCTCCTTGGTGGCTCCCTCTCTCTGGAACATCATTCCCCCAGAGATTAATATGGCCCCCAGTCTAACACTTCCAAAAGATGCTGAAGACCTGGTTCTGCCAGCGGACCTGGGGAACCCAGCGGCATGGAGCCCATTAAATGGCTTGTGTAATGTATTGTCGCCATGGTGGTGGGGATGGGGGGTTATTTTTTATTACTTTATTAATTTAATACATGATTCTCTCATTGTTTTTATATTAGGTTTTTATATTCATGTAAGCTGCCTTGAGTCACCATGTGCGAATAGGCAGCAATATAAATTTCCTGAATAAATAAATATCTTCATATAATGAAGTATATACCTGTAAGAGATGATCGGGCTGAGCCTGAAGGGTCAAGTGTATCATCAGTTTGGAGTCCTTTGTGCCCACAAGAGTCTAACCTTCCTTGAATTCCATCTACCACCAATTTGCCTTGACCACTAGTAGTTCAGATTCTTGTTTAGAGGTAGCAGGAAATAAATTTGTAGTCATTTTGAACCTAAGCATGGCTCCTGATTTCTTGCTCCTGATAATTCCAACTTTTTGTTATACAATTCAGAATCACATTATTTCTTGCCAAAATCTAATTAAGAAGCATAATATTAATTAAACCAAACCAGTAGATTAGTGGGATAAAATACAAGTATACTCTCCTTTTCACAATTCCAGCAAAATTAATTTGATAGCCCATTTTTTAAAAACACATTGTGAAATTCCAATAAACATTAAAAAATAGGTTTAAAAGGCATCCTTAGTTTCATATGACACATTGAAACTATTTGTACAGATTTAATAGTGTATTATTTTCTCATGGTATGCATGTACAATACAGGTAACTAAGCAGCTTTTTCATCATTTCAAATAATAAGTTTTCTCAGTAATCTTTGATTTAGCATTATATAATTTACTAAACAAACTGCTGATTTATTAGAGTCATTATATACTTAACTGCATCTTTAATAGTTGAAATGATGCTACTTTATTGTTGCTATTTCAATCCAGAGGGCAATAATTTACCATTTATTTCTTCTTATTCTCAGAATGCAATTCATTATTAGTCTATACCAGGAAACTTAAGTTCCAGTTTAGCAACTATAACTAATTCTGGTTGTTTTACTTCAACAAAGTTAAGTAAAGTTACTTAATTTTATTTTCCAACATTTTTTTTATTCTTATCACCCAAAAAAGAAACAGTAATATGTCCACAAATATGTTTTACAAGCATTTCAGTTAATCAGAGAACACTTACAGCAGTGGTCTCCAATTGTTATGGCTGGGCAGCCCAAAGTGGGGAACCAGTATATAGCAGTATGCACCCACCAGTAGTGGGACAAAAATATGCTTGCGTAAGACAAGCTGTACGCATCAGCCTGCTGTTAGTGCAAGTTGAACTGCATGCGCTGGCCAGCAGCTCTTGCAGCCATGTCCTGAATGGCCATGGCTCGGTAGTGGGCTGCTGCCCAGGATATGGCTATCCCTGTCTTACAATAGCTATTTTGAAAATATTAAAAAATCTTGTTTGATATGTCTTATAAAATATTTTATCAAATAATGCCATTTAAATACCTCACTGAAAAAAATAGGATGATCTTCTCTTATAATTACTATGTTACTAGAGCATGATTGGATATTGTAGGACCTATCTGCCTAAATGACTAAAATTGAAATACTTAAATAATAGTCAAGTAAGAAACAAGTCTGATAGAGTTTGGAGAAAAATACATTTAAAAGTCTTATATCTGATGTTACTTTCATAGGTTTCTGATGAAGAAACAACCAAGCTCGAAGATCACTAAGGACTCTACAGTTGTTATATATCTATCAAATTACATTTCAGCATAAGTTTTAATACTTATTATGAACAATAACTACATTTAGCTGGAACAACATTAAGACGATTCAAGGACTGAAAATTTGATTAAAATTCCCAGTCATAATTACCAGATCTTCAGCTAAATTAAATGATATTCAAAATGCAAAACTAAAACATATAGTCTACCATAATAAATACAGAATAGTAAATCATTAAATCATGGACAACAAATATTCTGGATCACTTACTTCTTCTATTATACTTTGATAGTAAAAACATTCCCACTTCAAATTTCCATTTATACATATTTGGTCAACTTCTAAATAAAATACCTTTCTCACGTGAAAGAATATGGTTTTTTTAATTACCCACTTTAGTAAGTTATCTATCTTCTTAGAAGCATATCTGAAGACTTTTACATTCCAGAAAACAGCTAAATATAAGTTTTAAAAATGCCAGCCAAATGTATTAGATAATTCCTACAGTATTTCAGTAGAACTATCAGATCAATGTTTCTCAATCTCAGCCATTTTTAAGATGGATATACTTCAACCCCTCAGAATTCCCTAGCCAGACGATTTAGTTAAACAGCTTGTAAAAGAGACGTGGTGGCTCAATGGCTAAGACGCTGAGCTTGTCGATCAGAAAGGTCAGCAGTTCGGCAGTTTGAATCTCTAGCGCTGTGTAACTGAGTGACCTTCTTTTACTTGTCCCAGCTTCTGCCAACCTAGCAGTTTGAAAGCATGTAAAAATGCAAGTTGAAAAATAGGGACCACTTTGGTGAGAAAGTAACAGTGTTCCATGCGCCTTCAGCATTTAGTCATGCCAGCCACATGACCATGGAGACATCTTCGGACAGTGCTGGCTCTTCGGCTTTGTAATGGAGATGAGCACCACCCCCTACAGCTGGAAATGACTAGAGGGGAACCTTTTATAGTACAATAAGGTATAATATGAGATGGTTCAGTCCCCTCATGGCTGAAAAATGCAGCTGCAAACAAAGAGAACATATAAAGGTCATGTAGCATGATCCTTCATCCTTTGGCTACATTTTTGGTTAGACACTGGCATGTTTACACTCTGTTGATTACTGTGATATTAGAAGCTTCTCTGGTATTCCCCAAAGAAACTGTGGATGGAAAGTATTCAGAAGCTTCTTTCATTTGCTTAGCCAAATAATCTAGTGTTGGTTTCAGAATTATAGACAGGCTGGAAGCTTGTGTGTTTACCTTCCCCGAGGAGTTTTGAATGGGTCTGGATTTCTCTGCCTTTGTAGTAAAAAGTGGGATGCAAAATGCCGAGAGCCTTGAATAACCTTTCTCCATTGGACTCTGGCTTATTTGGACATTCCTTACATTCATCACAGTTTTAAGTGCTGAAGTAAATCCTTGTTGAGAGGCTGTTTCTTTGCAGTAGTTCCAATAAAGATAAGGAACAGCACAGGTTTTTTACAGACCTGCTAAACTTGTAGGCCTCCAAGCTAATTCCAAACATCCGGATATGTTAATCCATCAAGTTCTCAATAAACTGCTTATTTTCATAGCATTTCCCAAACACTGTGCAGAATAAAAGAGAGGGTGCTAAGGTCACAATACAGTCTATGGCTGATTATCTACATTTGGCTTATAAGCTCAGAAGGTTCTCAACTGACTTGTGAAAGTTGCTTGGTTATTGCCATGGGAAAGGAAAATATATGCATTTTTCTAAATGACTGACAGGTAGGAACAAGGTACTGGTTCTTCAAAATTGTCAACAAGGTTTTGAATGAGAATGGATACTTATCCAGGTAACCTGCTTACCTGCCAATTATGAGCTGAACTTCCCAAGTACTCTCAGGTGGTGCTTCATGCCTACTTTTTCTTTAAAAGTCTGCAGGGACATCACACTCTTGTTCTGCACAACACTTTTTGTTTGCCTGTGTCTTTCTTGACACCAGAAAAGGGGATCAGGGCCGTAGCAAGCGAAACATTACAATGGTTTCAGTATGGCAGCTATGCAATTAACCCAATTTTAAATTGCTTTTAATTCCTGAGACAGGAACTTCAAAGGGACAATGTGGAACAGTGGAAAAAAGGCGGAAGAATCCAGAATGTTTGGGAATGGCTTTATTTTGTAATGTACTGTTTTAATTTGTCATCTAATTAAACTGACTTCTCAAGGGATCCCAACATTTCTTTTTCTCCATTCTCTTTCTTTAATTTTCTAAAAAAATGTGCGTGCTGTTATTAGTTCTTGGAAGGTTACTTTGAAAATATGTGTATTTTACCCTGTATATGTTTTTATACAGCTGTTTGAAATTTTAAAAATAAAAGTTGCCTTATGATCTGATTCTAAATATAATGGATCCTATGTGTATATTGTAATTTTCATTATAAATGCTACTTTTGAGGGAAATTGTCATATTTGCATTTTTAAGTATCTAAAGGAGTTTAATCCAATTTTTGATATCAGGCATGCTAGTCAGAACCTTCTGTAATTTACTTAACATTGTGTTTCTCCATGAATGGTATTTATAACCATAATCCATTTATCGATCCAATTGCCTGTTAAAACAAAATGTTTCTGAAGTTACTGTACCCTACTGATTTAAAATTGAGAGGTTCTGCATAAAATAATTTGCTCACCAATAATTTTGCGGTTTTGCTCTATAGGTTTTATTTGGCTCTACCCATTTTCTTCCATTTTCAAAGGGTGGTGTGCTTGATTGTATCAAATGTTAATTCTTTGGAGTCAGGAAAGCAGTCCCTGACACTGCAAGGGTGGATTATTCTGAGAAGTCTAGAGACCTCCTTTGCTTCTTTACCACTTTTTCTATCCATTGCATCATTCTATTGAACTATTACATTTTAGTGTCACCAAATAGTTTTCCAATTAATTGTCAATAACAGAAAATCTTCTTTTCGAACAATTCCACGCCCTTCTTTGGCCAAATACATAGTCTCCCTTAATTATGGATGGAAATTACTTATCAAGATTAGATAGCAATAGCACTTAGACTTATATACAGCTTTGCAGTGCTTTACAGCCCTCTCTTAGCAGTTTACAGAGTCAGCATATTGCCCCCAACAATCTGGGTCCTCAGTTTACCAACCTCAGAAGGTTGGAAGGCTGAGTCAACCTCGAGCCAGTGAGAATCAAACTGCTGAACTGCTAGCAGCCGGCAGTCAGCAGAATTAGACTGCAGTACTGCATTCACGCTTGCCATCACGCTTCATAGATTCTGTGCCATCACGCTTCATAGATTCATGTCTTTATAACTTTCATCCACCCTGCCTGGTTTGAAATAGCAAGACAAATCCTGATGAATATTTACAGTCATACTAGTAAACAAAAGTATTGGAAGCTCAGTATCTGCAACAAGTGTTCAAATTGCCGAGTAGCAAGATGTCATCAATCCAGACAAAGGTTAGATTTTCAGGAAAGTTATTATGGCTTGTGGCCACAACGCAAACTGTCATTGCTCCACTTAACTACTCCCAGGTAGAAACTTTTAACTGGGATGTTCTGGCCTATATTCGTATAGCTGTGGCTGGTCAGAAGGGCTGATTAGAATAAGAGCCTGCTTTAAAAATATACACTAAAGCAATCTCGTGAAAAGAAAACCTTCCCAAATGATTCCTGATTTTTCAGCTTGCTGACTAGGAATTATGGAGTTTTAAAACCATGATACATGCAGGATGCCAAATTATCTTGATGATCTAGTAAAAGAGCAACTAACGTACATATGTAAAAGCAAAGTTTGATTATTGAAAATTCAGATAAGTCTGAAAAAAATTCCTACTCCCGTATAGTAGTTAAGCTTCCTTTTCCCAATACCCAAGCTTTATGCATAAGCTTATTTTTTCCCTTAATTTTTGCATGTCCGTTCTTTAGAGTAACGACTCCATATTTTCTCTAAAGAATGGTTTTATGAGGTCAAATGGGATGTGTTGTTTTAACTCATTTCCTAATTGTTCAAATATTTTCTTATAGAAAGTTAATGATTATTCCTTTGAGGCTGGCTACTTTTGTATTTTCAGCTTCCTGTTTGGCTTTGATGTTTTAATGATAATATTCTATTATAGCTCAAAGTCAGATGTTACTTCTAAAACACCTTTTAATAGGCTATATTTTATTAAGCTAATGGATGAGATCTGCTGTTTTTATTGCTCATGTTTCATTAAGTGCTATATAAACAGCACATCACTGTGTATCTTGCTTTGCAGTGATCTGTGATATTTAACAATAGGAAACACATTAATGTTAATTATAACAAATTAACAGCAATATGCAGTTACTTTTCTATTAGTATCAAACGTAAATAGGACTGGAAAACGTAATTTTTTTGAAATCAAATGCATTGACTTCATAGGACAAAAAGCAAATTTAACTACTTTTTATTTTCAAAGCTACCTTTCCTCATGGATAGAACACCATTAAGCCACCTTACTAGGCTTGTTGGGCTTGGTATGTGTACACACACACACACACACACACTATAAACTATGCTAACAGTCCAAAATGGTTTTGAAGTTATGCCAGCACAGACACTTGGTGAATTATTCAAAGCAGATATTTTTAAGTACAAAAAAGGGGAGTAGATATTATAGTAGACTTTTATAGCTCCTTTTAAAAAGGTAGTTGTCAGTGTATTTCATAAAGTGCTATTCCATAATTGAAAATTGTGTATGGTTTTAGAACTGATTTATCAGCCTAGTTTGCGAGGTTTGACAATATGTATATGCTTGTATAACCTATAGAAATCTTGACTTAAAAAGTCGAGCATATGCATTTTTTTTTTTACCATAGTAACATTCTACTATTTGAAGGAGAAAAGTTCAGAAAGAATAATGGTTCTGCCAAAAGCTTTTGATCTTAACAGTTTCTTCCTACTGATTGCTTTAGATGAGAATAACATTTAGGAATTTCAAGCAGCTTCAGATACATTGCTGCTTCTTTTCGAGTATGATTGATTTGAAAAAGACCTGTGTGTCCTTCCATCTTCATTTGCAAGCAACTCATATTTCAATCTCTATCAGCACACACACTGCATTTATTAATATATCTATATCTTCTCCATATCCAGCTGCAAGACCAGGTTAGGGACAGGTCATTATGTAAAAAATATATGAAGTTGCTAAGAGCTAAGTGAGTTGGTGGCACATAATCATCATAACCAGTCATTTTTATCCAGTCATTCATTCTGCATATATTTCGCCTGCTTTTGAAGGGCATTGAATGTATATCCATCTGTCTCCAAACATGCTTAAAGTTCAATTACAAACCTTTATCTGCATATACTCTATCCTTGCCTGCTTCTCATCCAACTTCACTTACACCTTTTCTTCACATTTATCCATATTTAACAATGAACTAAAAACATGAGTGGCTGCTAACACTTGATAAGGATATAAGTATCCTGCCACCATTATTTTTGCAATAGAAAGGCTGCAACAGCTGATCCACAAAAAAGATACCAAATGAACAATATACTATACAGTAATGATAATTACATCCTGTGAATCTTGTTCTTCTGTTTCACTCATTTGAATCTAATTGCTGTTTCAGTTCTGTCAAATTTTCTGATTGTCTGAATATCAGAATTTTCAAGCTCTTTTCTCAACAGTATCAATTTTATTCTGGTTACCTCTGGATACAGAATGAATATCTTAAAACCATAGTAGAGCATTACTGATTTAAGGGACATTGTTAGAAAATTCAGATTTTTCAAAAATTCAGACAAACAAATATTTATTGAGGAAAGGAGGTTTCCATCCTACATTATATATGCATAGTTTCCATGTTAATAATAGATATCAGTCAGTAGAGCTGACTGGCTTATAATGGAAATATAATTCCCAAGTCATATAAATAGGGCTAGCAATGCAATTATTTTGCTGATGCAGGGGTTCCATAAATAATCCTTTTATACTTATGAAGACAACCCAAGGTCAATTTAAGGAGAACTCCAATGTTTGCTTTACCTATTTCACTGAATGGAGATAATTTTATATTGGTGAAATTGTGTTACATATGCTTTCATTACAAATGAATCAACACTAGAATAGGGGAGGATTTTCAGGATATTGAAAAACATATTCACTCATTTTTATCAGGCTGACAAATGTTTTCACCTTATTACCCAAAGTTCTTTCTATTTAATATGGTACAGTTTATGTTCTCTTTCATATTACAGACTTCATGCCACAAAATGCTGTTTTCTGATAACGTTTGAAAATCTCCAGACCTTGTAAGCTTAGCTTTGTGGAGAGGGTTGAAACCTCCCTTGCATCCCAGCTCTGCACTCTGAACGATTTAAAGGTGTTTTTTTTTTGGGGGGGGGGGGTGATGAGATCATGAGAGTGTACGAAAAATAATTAAGCCAGTCTTTGACAGAGAAGAAAACAATAGGTTTTGGGGGAAAACTCTGAACTAGCAATATGAACAAGACAAAACTAGCAGAAACGTATGTTTCTTTAACCTTCACTTATTCTTTTGAGTGACCTCAACCTTAGAGGAAGGTAGTGATATTATTGACTATGTCAGAAAGTTTTGAAGAGTTCGTTAAGATCCTATAAAATATAGCTTATTGCCAGAATGGCACTTTTACAATGGGGAAAATTAATGGAACTCCCGTAATATAATTTCAAATGTGTTGATAAATATATCAAATTAATTATCCATAAATATTTTGCAATAAACATTAAAAAATTAAAAAATAGGATTTGGATTTTAAAACATTGTTTGAAGTCATTTATATCTATTATTAGGTATGGTGGAAGTAATAATACAGATGCTTGATAGACTTGAGTTTCATTATACTAGTAATCTCAAAGTAATAATCCCAGATGATATATACTTCAAAGCAACCTTCCCAGGATAATACCCTCCTGATGTATTGGACTTCAGCTCCTCCCAATTTAGGCTGATGAATGTTGAAATCCAACATATCAGGATGAGGAATGTGTACCTATCATTCTAGCATCAGGCAGATTCAGGTTCATATTCTCCCATAGTCATGAAACACATTAATGTCTAAAGGCTAGTTGTCTTACAACTTAACCTTCACAAGATTGTTGTCCATGAATGAGTGATATCAGTGCAAGAACAATCAGTGCTGCCTACAGCTCTTCAGGTGAAGAGACAGGATAAAAATGTAATGTATACTGCAGAACAGTCAATACAAAAGTTAAATTATTTTGCAAGAGACACAAATGAAAAAAACTATACACTATATAGCCACAATAATGAAGTCCACACTACCACCTCTTACAGTACTAGACAACACAGTATCAACAGTAGACACTTTCAAATTATTAGGTTCCATCATATCTCAAGACCTAAAATGGACACCTAACATCAAAAACATCAAAAAAGCAGAACAAAGAATGTTCCTTCTGCACCAGTTCAGAAAGCTCAAACTGCCCAAAGAGCTGCTGATACAGTTCTACAGAGAAATTACTGAGTCTGTCATCTGCACCTCTATAATGGTCTGGTTTGATTCTGCAACCAAACAAGACAAACACAGGCTTCGGAGAATAATTAGGACTGCAGAAAAAACAATTGCTGCCAACTTGCCTTCCATTGAGGACCTGTATACTGCATGAGTCAAAAAGAGGCCTGTGAAAATATTTACAGAACCCTCACATCCTGGACATAAACTGTTTCAACTCCTACCCTCCAAACGATGCTATAGAGCAATGCACATCAGAATAACTAGACACAAGAACAGTTTTTTCCTGAACACCATCACTCTGCTAAACAAATAATTCCTGCTTGTATCCTTACAATTTATATTGACTGTTTCTTAGTATGATTTGATTGCCTATTTGTACCCTATGACTATATTAAGTGTTGTACGTTATGATTTTTGATGAATATAGATTTTCTTTTTATGTACACTGAGAGCATATGCACCAAGATAAATTCCTTGTGTGTCTAATCACATTTGGCCAATAAAGAATTCATTCATTCATTCATTCATTCATTCATTCATTCATTCAATGCAGAGTTATTGCCAACAGAACAGACTGGGCAACCTAGACATCAAATAGGCAAACAAATATTTTGACTAAATTTGAAAGAAAGGTCTTTTCGGGTAAGGAAAAGATTATCAAGATAATCAAAGGATTATCAAGATCACTAAAAAAATCTAATACAATCTTCTATATCTCCAATATATCACAATCTCATTGTGTTGTGTTACATGTAAAGTTATGGAATCAATTATTAATCAGTGCATTACCTTCCACCTAGAGTCTAACAACTTACTCTCCAATAATCAATTTGGTTTCAGAAAAAAATTGTCTTGCAATTTGCAATTTCTATACTGCAAAAACATATGAACTACACTTCTCGACCAGGATAAAGTAATAGATGTAATTTACATTGACTTCTGCAAAGCATTTGACTCAGTGGTACATGACAAACCACTATTAAAATTAAATTCTTACGGCATGTCTGGATCCCTTCACGAGTGGATTACTGCCTTCCTGACAAACAGGCAACAAATAGTAAAAATAGGAAACGCCCTATCAAACCCTGCACCAGTTATCAGCGGTGTCCCATAAGGGAGAGTTCTAGGACCCACACTCTTACACTCTATATAAATGACCTTTGTGATCACCTTATTAGCAACTGCGTCCTCTTCGCTGATGATGTAAAACTATTCAACACCACCGTCAATGCTACCGTCCTTCAAAAAGACCTTGATTATGTGTCTGAATGGTCTAACAATTGGCAACTCCAAATATCTACCAACAAATGCTCTGTCCTACACATTGGTAAAATATATATATATACCAAATACAATCTAGGTGGATTTGACCTTGTTGATGACCCTCACTTTGTCAAGGACCTTGGAGTTCTCATATCGAATGATCTAAGCGCCAAAGCTCACTGCAACAGTATTGCCAAAAAGGCTTTAAGTGTTGTAAATTTAATTTTACGAAGCTTCTCCTCTGGTAATACTATTTTGCTAACTAGAGCATTCAAAATCTTTGCTAGACCAATATTTGAATTCAGCTCTGCTGTCTGGAATCTGTACTGTATATCTGATATAAATACAATTGAGCGAATCCAGAAGTATTTTACCAGAAGAGTACTACATTCCTCTCTTCACAACAGAATACCCTACAGCACCAGACTTGAGATTCTTGGCTTAGACAACCTTGAACTACTAATCTGACTAAGATTAGATTTAAGCATAGTACATGAAATCATATGTTACAACATCTTACCAGTTGATGAATATTTCAGCTTTATCAACAACAACACTAGAGCACACAACAGATATAAACTAAATGTAAACCACTCCAAACTCGATTGCAGGAAGTATGATTTCAGCAACAGAGTGGTCAATGTCTGGAACTCACTACCTGATTCTGTTGTCATCTGCTCAAACCCCCACTCCTTTACCCTCAAACTAACCTCTGTTGACCTCACCCCATTCCTAAGAGCTCTGTAAGGGGCATGCATAAGCACACAATCGTGCCTACCATCCCTGTCCTATTGTCCCCAATTATTAGTTCCTATTTCTTATATTTAAACTTATGTTTATTCTTGTTTCTGTTATAGTGTAAGCTTTTGACAAATAAATAAATAAATGAATAAATAAATGAATAAATAAATAAATAAATAAATAAATAAATAAAATAGTTAGTAAACAGTGAAATTCTTCTGCTTTAATTCAATTTTAATTGCAAGAGAACTAGAAGTGAATCTAAAGATGTCTGCTCATGGAAACTTGAAGAGTTATAAGCTTTGCAGTGAAGACTTCAAGAAGTAACAAATCTTATTAAATCGGAGAAGAAATTCTACCTGTACTTAGTCTTTTTAGTGACTTTTTCATTATAATTGACAAATAAGTCAGAGGAAAAATCCCTGAATGGATCCCATATATAAGAATGTTCTGGGGAGAAATGCAGTGGATAACATGAAGAAAGATTGCTTTCTTAACAAATAGCCCTTGCTACCATGAGGTGACATAAAAATTGCTAGTGCTATGCAACTCTAAAGCATTAAAGCAGATTTGTTTTCAGATTTTCAAGGCAACTTCAAGTCACATGAAAGAGATCCAAAAACAGCTTTAAATGTAACTGTCTAGAGCCACACACAAAAAAGAAAACAATACAGTTGCTATAACTATTTTAAAGGGGGGGGGGGGTTCGTATCTCACACATTCCTTAACACTTCTTTCAAAAGTCTTAAAAACAGCATAAATCAGAATAGGAATAGTGTTTACATTCTCGTATAGCCATTTTGAGCCAAGCAACTCCCACTGAAGGTTCCATTTTTAAGGCTGTTCCCTTAGGGTAGTTTTCTTCATCAACTACTTGTTAACACACAGTGCCATTCATTTTTTAAAAATGAATCTGCAATGTTCTGGATGGGAGCCAGAAGCAGAGCTGGGGGAAATTTTTTATTTATATGTACACAGAATAATTCATGTCTGTCCCCAAATACTGTACATACTTTCTCCCTCATCCACATGGCATGTTGAAAACATTTGCAGTTCTTCCACTCTGTTGGCAGCAGCTTTCCTTAGCGCAACCTTTTCTTGAATTTCTGAAAGTGGCTGAATGCTTTAATTCACCGAGAGGCAGAGGTTCTTTACAGACTGTTTGCCAGTTTATAGTTCAAAGATTCCTCTGTAGCACACAGTATATGGCCAATTTCTTTGCATCATTATACAGGTAGAATTTGGAGCTTGCTTGGTGGGTTGGATTATTTTACACATTTTTCCTAGATATTTTTAGATTTTCATGTTGCAGAGATGAGAGCTCTGTGTATCAGCAAAGCATTTGTTCAGGCTAGGTTTTTTTTTCCTTCCTTACTCTTTCAAAGCCTGACTCAACTACTAGGTTGATAGGAACAATAGTATCTATCCTATGAAAACTCTTGTATATTAGGCCCACCAAAGACTCTGGCAGTTACACCCTTTGTAGTTTTGTGGTTCTATTCCCTGGAATGAACTTTTTTTTTAAAGAATTTTTATTTTTAAAAACAAATATACACATACAAAACATAAAAACATAAAACCATCTTCCATTTTATATACATACAGTGTGTCAGTTGATTACAAATCTTTTGTGCTATTCTTTTGTAGTCATTTACTCACAATTTATATCAATTTTTCATTGTCAAACTAACATATGCTTGTATATTTATCAGTTATTAATCATCCATGACTAAACTATTTATTCCATCATTTTATATGAGATGTTCCAAGTTTTATCTTAGAATTTATGTTATACTTTCAACCAATGGTTATATATGTCTATATTATGTCTTATATCAATCTATTAAATTTCTATCACAACATTATCTAGTCTATTACATTACCATGTCTTTTTGTCCAACCATTGCTAAAACAAATCCCATATCATATAAAATTGTTTATCTTCTTGTTCTCTAATTTCAAATGTCAATTTACTCATTTCAGCACAGTCCATAATTTTCTTAATAACTTCCTCCTGCATAGGTATTTTATCATTTTTCCAATTCTTAGCAAATACAATCCTAGCCACTGTTAGTACATTTACAACCAAATATTTCATCTCTTTGTTGTATATTTCCGGTATAATTCCCAATAAAAAGATCTCTGGTTTAAAGTCTATATGTTGTTTTATCATTTTTTCCAACCATGTGTGGATTTTAGTCCAATATTTCTTTGCGTCCGAGCATGTCCACCACATATGGTAATATGAACCAGGTATCTGATGACATTTATCTGATGACATTCCAACATTTATCCGATTTATTCTTAAACATTCTCGCAAGTCTCGTTGGGGGTAGATGCCACCTATAAAACATCTTATACAAATTTTCTTTATATGCAGTTGACATTGTCATTTTATAATTTTGAGACCACATTTTTTGCCATTTTTCTAAATCAATCCCATATCCAAAATTTTCCCCCCAAGCAATCATTGTTTCTTTAACTTGTTCCTCCTCCCTGGAGTGAACTTTTGATTAGTTTAAGAAAATAGTATATATTTTCCTGTATCAGGGCACACTTTAATTCTGGCTATAATCCAATTTGCCTCCTCTCTTTCTTTTAATCATTCAAATCACCCAGAATATATCCTAGCTTGCCAAAATATCCAGTATTCTTGCCAAAGTACCTTGCTTGAAAAATATCCATCTATAACCAATCGGAAAGTAAGATGTGGAAGAAAGGCTATTTCTGCCAAATCATTTGTAAATAGCCAATTTGCAGCAACAGATTGATTCATCAGTGTTCATTTTGTTTTTATTGGGAAGGAAAAAGAGCTAAGCTATGGCTTGCTTTACCATGCTGAGTAAGCCACAATTGGCTGGGTTCACACAACAGGCTAAGCCAATACTTAACAAACCACATAATGAGTGAATAGTTTATGAGTGGGTTTGTACCTAAGCAATCCATGTGCAAAATTCACTCTTGGCCAAAGAAAAGCTGGGTGGATTTCTTTCTACTCCATCTCTGTAATAGAAGGCTTGAGTTGGAGTTGACACTCTCCTGCCCATATTACTGATAGCATTGGTAAAAAAAAAATTGTACGATGCCACTTTCCTCCTCAGCATTAAAAATATAATGTTAAGAAATAACTAGCACCTTGACTTCTTTTATAATATCTGAAATTATCTACCTTGGATGGCTGTCTCATTCTGACTAATTGTGCAGCCTACTTGCAAACAACTCCATCCATATGCAAGGCCACCATTGTGTTTTTCCCCTAAGTCAGAAAAGACCAAACCACAGTTCATTCAGCCCCCAAGAACCCCACTTTTGGACCACAGATCTTCAAACTTTGGTTTCTGTTTTCAGTGGTATGACTTTGGACTGAGATGGGGGTGGGGGAATGGGATTAGTAAAGGTTTTACTTATCTGAGACTTCCTTGTTCCAAGTTTCTCTTCAATACCATATTCTTTCAAGTGACATCAAGATGTCATCAAATGACCTCTGGGAAGGGATAGCCTCTGGGAGGCTGAAGGGCTGTCCTAACTTCTCAGAAGGTCCTACTTTGTGAAAGATTGCATACTTGTAGTCCTTGAAATTACAATAGTCCTGGAAAATGTGGTTTACAACTGGCCCTTACACATACAACATTAATGTCCTTGTGGTCATGTGATCACAATTTGCTTAGCAACTGTCACACATTTATCACAACATTCCACAATCACATGATCACCATTTGCAACCTTCGTAGCTGGGCTTCAACTGAATTCCAAGCAAAGTCAATGGGAAGCCAGCAGAGAAGATCACAAATCGCATTGATGTGATGTCTCACTCAATGGCCATGACAAAAAGTATCACAAAATTGATTGCAATCACATGGTACCTCACTTAATCAACTGTTAATATTTGTTTCTGCTGCTGGATTATTGAAATAAGTCTTAAATACAAGACAAACATAGTAGCTTTGTTTTGCTCTTTAGAAGTGGGGAAATGAATTGCTTTAGAGAAGTTGTGTGTATGAAACAATACTGATCCTTTGAATTTTTACACAGCCTGACTACATGGAAGCATGCATACACACACTTTGAAATCACAGCCAGAACAAGGTCTAAAGCCCAGCCCTTTCCTGGTGCTGCCCAATGCTTTCTAACTTACTTCCCATTTTTAAAATCAAGTATTGTCAGTCAGGCATCTTCTGCTTACCCCATTTAGTACAGATGCACACAGATACAATCATATACACACTGTGGACTCTCCAGTAAATTTTCTGGCTCATCTTTTTGAGAACAGTGTGTACAGTACTAATGCACAGTACTAATGTACTGTACTGTGTTATTACAGAAATTGATTGAATAGCCCTTTCATGTGAACATAGACAATTCCAGCCACACATTAAATGAAGTTATTTTAAAGATGCCTTTCTTTCTGCCAAGCCTGAAACCTCAGTTTTTTTCCTATTTTGTAATCTGTAATAGAGAGAATGATAGTATGTCATTAAACTCTGAGACAGCTGTAGTGTTGGTGGTTTTGCCAGAAGATTGATGCAGACAAATTAAGTAGAGGCGTGAACCCCTTTCCATGGTACATAGAAATCCATACAATTTTATAGATTTATATTATGGCTCAGTATTGTAGTACAAAGGTAAGCAAGCATTCATTTTAGTTGCTGATGGATTATAGTTGGGTTATATTTGTTCTGTCTTGTCCCTGGTGAGACACCTGTGTAAGAGGGATGATCTTTTACATCTTCAATCCAATTAACCCTGACAAATAGTCCCTAACTGTGATCTAGTCTCATTATCACCTGGTATAAACAAAGACTCCTTAACCTCCATTATCTCATTCCTGGCAGGACTTGAAGTCCAGCCTTGAACCTCAATAGCCGCATTCTAGCATTCTTAATAAGAGGGCAAAACATTCCAATCTAAGATAGACAGATAGATTTACCTTAGCAAAATTCAGTGAATTGAGACCATTGAAACGCAAGTGTGTTTAATTATGGTTTGGAACCTATGAAAGCTAATCAGAAATCTTTCTGTGATGGAACTTTGACGCAGAGCTGATTGGGAGAGTGCTATATATTTACTGGCCTTGAAAGCTTTGATGTTCGGTGTGTTTGTGTGTGTGTTTGTTTGTGAGAGAGAGAGAAAGAGAGAGGGGGGGGGGAGGGGGAAGTGTTCCTTGACTGGCAGAAAGGGCATAAGGTTTTTCTTCATTTTATCACATTTTTCAATATTCTTGAATATGCTTTAATTATTATGTTCTATTTTTTAATGTTAGGGTCTTATACTTCCTTTTAAAAGAACTTTCAATTTTCATGCCATGGCTTCCTGAAACCAAAAGAAGCTATGACCCCAACCCAACTAGGCTGAGGACAGAGCAATACAAATAGTCCTCAACTTAACAATCCACAATTCTAACAAAATGTTTGTTGCAAAGCGAGACAGTTATTTTTTTCCATTTTATGACCTTTCTTGCCACAGTTGTTAAGTGAATCACTGCAGTTAAGTTAGTAACATGGTTGTTAAGTGAATCTGGCTTCATTTGGCTTTGTCAGAAAGTTGCAAAAGGTGATCGCATGACCCTCTGGGACACTGCAACAGTCATAAATATGGGTCAGTTGCCAGGCATCTGAATTTTGATCATGTGACCCTGGGGATGCTGCAACTGCCATAAGTGTGAAAAATGGTCATAACTTTTTTAGTGCCATTGTAACTTCAAATGGTCATTAAACTGTTATAAGTTGAGGACTACCTGTATAATAGTCTTATTTACTAACCTTTTATTTTGTTCCTTTAAAGGAGTTTCTGCAGTTTAGTGATTCTAAAATCATGATTTATTTCATCTCTGTTTATTGATAAAACTAACTTTTGTCTTTTTACTTCCCCTTCTCTACCATATTTTTTAAAAATCTTTAATATCTAGAGAACTATCTTATTTTGGTACTCTTATCACTTCCCTGTAGGTACTGCTGCTTTGTGATATAGTTTCTAGTCTTCTCCCCAATTGTATTAGGTCTTTTTTCACTAGTATAAAATATGTAAAATGACTAGATAGTTAATTCCACTGTATTCAGTGAGGCTTACTCCAAGTCTCATCCAATGTTTGCAAACAAGTACGTCTCAATGGAGTCAATAGGACCAAGTTTGTGGTTAAAGAACAAAGCCTAATACTGAAAAGTTGAGACCTCTGTTGTATTGATTTTTATATAAATTTTATATAGATATATACTGTTTCTGCATGTTATGTGACTGTTTTTTTCTGGCAAGAGGGATCTAGTTTTTCCTCTAAAACTTCAAGACCCCCTAGCCAAAATAAAGGAAATTGCATTAAATGATTGTAACACCAGAAAAGTATTGTGAGTATTAAATAGTTTTCACTCCTTTTACATTCTTAATTATTTTTTTACATTCTTTACATTCTTAATTATCTTTACATTCTTAATTATTGTCACCTGTCTTCATTTTAGATGCATAACTTCTGTAGGAAAGGGAAAGAATTATTTGACAGCTATTGTAAAGAAATAGCAATTTAAAAAAATCAATCAATTCATCAATTTTACACAGGGCCAGGATATCTATCTTTATACTTATTGTTTATTCATATTCTACTCAATTTGTAACATTTTTTTTCCGCATGGTTTTTATCATCCCAGGTAAACCCACAATATCAGAATCCAAGCCATAAAATGCCACAGATATATTGCATATATAAAAAGAAGTAAAAGTTCAATTCTTGCATAACTTGACTGATTTTTTTATTGCATCAGTACAATAACCAGCAAACAGTTTTGGAAATATATCCATCTGATCACAAAGACTCAAAAGCATAAGAGCTCCTACATTGAATTCTATGAAATTTAGTGGGCCCTGTCCTCTAATCCTGCTCTGCCTTTTCTACAAATTTTGACTATTCAACTTTAAGTAATAGTAAATACTATTATGCATTTATATAATTCCATCTAGATGAAGGGAGGGCAAACCTCCAAGTTGCCATATTCATAATCAAGAATTGGGTAGAAATCTGAATGAAGTATCCCACAATCAACATAAGATGAACCTGGTTACTTTCAGGCCAATTTCTTGCCAGATACCAAATATTTTTACAGTACTTAATAAATTAACATGGTTTATTTATCTCAGATCAGTAATTCATCTAGGTCTGTGATGTCTCCAGTAGTTGTCACCAAAATCTCAGGTTGAGATGTTTTTCATCACTATTTTCTATTTTCCTGATCCTTTTAAATATGTCAGGATCTGAATTTGAGTCATGCAAATCATGTTCTCTGTCACTGAGATAAATAAGTTTTCAAAGATTACTTTGGAAGAAAAGATGAAGAATGTTGACTGCTGAACATGAAAAGCACTACAGAAGGGCTAATCATGTCAGCAATAAGTATATTGCTGTTCTGCCTCTTTTTCACAATTTTTCTCTTGTTTATTTTTTTCCCTGCTGTTGCCATATTTTTTGTGGTTTTAAAAACCACTAAACATCAGTCCCTTTGGAAGTGTTTCTGTGTAATACCATTAACATGAATGGAAGCTACACATAATCACATTTCATTTATAGAAGGTAGTTTCATACACCATAAGAGTAATTATGCTTTTTCCACTTCAGTTCAAAGGTATGAGAAAGGCTTTCTCTTGCCTTTGTTTAATCAAAACTTCTAAGTTAAAGAGCAAGCTTTCTTTTCTGTCCTGAATGTTCTTAACTTTCTCCAGCAGCCCAGAAAATAACTTGGCTCTATCAGAAAGAAATCCAGTCCTCTGTTTAATTAAAAGTTTCCATGTGCTCCTTCTTGGTGGCCTCTGGGTGGGAAAGCTAAATTCACAAAAACAGTGAAGGGCTTTCATATATTTTATAGGAAAAAGCTGTACTGCCATTTATAGCACACAGAGCCATCTATAACCCATCTGAAAAACAAAGAGTCCAATCCAGTTGCATAAAGCAGTCTTCTCTCAGAACAGCTGCAAACTTCCCTCTCAAACTGGGCAATTCAAAATATAATACCAGGTCTTGCATTAGTCATAAAAATTTGTGGTTCAAGCCATCATTTAAGGCTCAGTATAGGGAGATTCCAAGGTTGTTTATTCAAGTCAGAGAGACCATATTGATGAAATCTCATCACACAGCTCAGGAAATGGGAATGAGGAGTTGACAGGGAAGCTTTCAAAACAAGCTTCTGTTTGGAAACCTGAAAAACCGTATCTCTACATTTATTGAAGTGTCAATGCTGATGATTCCTAACCCATGCTTCTGGGTTTGGGGTGGAGGGTCAAATCAACCAAGGTCTAATGATGAAGTATTTTCATCTGTCTATACCAGGTGTCTCCAAAGTTGACAACTTTAAGACTTATGAACTTCAACTCTCAGAATTCCCCAGCCAGTATGGCTAGCTGAGGAATCCTGGGAGTGGAAGTCCTCAACTTTGGAGCATCCTGGTCTATACTAAGGCAGTCTGCCTGAGGGAAAAATCCATGCTTCCATTAAATTGCCAACCCTGCCTTGAAAAACTCAAGAGCAATTGGAAAGGATAGAGGCACTACTCTTTTTTTCCTGCCTAATAATTGTAAAGTTTATTTTAAAAACAACTTATTAATAGCCTTACTTCTGAGTGTTCCAGTATGCTAATATATAAGTATAAGAGTATCTATCTATATAGTCTTACTTGATTTACAAGTGGTAAGCAATTAATACTCTAATTTATTTATGTCTTATCTGACTGAGAGGGCAAGCTAAGGGTGACATTTCCAAGTTAAAGGGAAAATTGAAAGAGGATAGGATTTTTTTTTAAAAAAAAAAATTGGCGCATGACATGTGTTAGCTAGGGATCACTGAAGTGACTGGCTGTCTCTGTGAAAGGAATTTTTTTGGGTGGTGTTATCTTTACCCGTGGGATGCCTGAATTCTGGTAGGCAATCAGGGGAGGCTCCTTTCTTTTCCCTAGGCAGTTTATTTGCTCACGGGAATCAAGCAGCTGACCTCAGCGGTGCACAGAGTCAGCATCTTACCATGGAAGCCATCTTACCATGGAAGCTCAATGATAGAATATTGTATATTGAGGGAGGTATGCCACTTGCCTGATTTATATAGTAGCCATTGATATGAAACAATACTCTTCAAATGCATGCCATCTTTTCACAGATCTGGAACATATAGGAATTGTACAGTGTTGTTGTACAGATAGGCCTCAAATTACAACCATTTATTTAGTGCCAAAGTTACAACAGCATTGAAAAAAATGACTTACAACCAGTTTTTGCATTTATGACCATCAGAGCATCCCCATGGCCATGTGATCAAAATTCAGGTACATATATTCATGATGGATGCAGTGTCCCATGGTCATGTCATAGCCATCTGATTCCTTCCCAAGCCAGCTTCCAACAAGCAAAGTCAATGTGTGAAGCTCGATTCATTTAACTGTAGCATTTGCTTAACAACTGTGGCAAAAAAGGGTCATCAAATCAGGCACAACTTGCATAACAACCACCTTGCTTAGGAATGGAAATTCTGATCCCAACTTTTGGTTTTAAGTGAAGTTGTGATCTGTAGTCACAACTTTCTGCTCACTGCTGAGGAGCTTTCACTTAGTTCTATAAACTGGCGTGAAGAAGGATGTCATTTTTGAGAAACCTGGGCCTTGGTTGTGAGTCTGACTCACATTTAAATACATGATTTGAATCTGGTCCATTTTGTTGTGCTACACTGTCTCTTAAAAAAAACTTTTTCATGAACTCTTTAGAAGCTGGTATTTTCATCCAGAGTAACTTCCACTGACAATAGTCAAAGTTTTGCCTCTTGATACAAAAGGCAGTTCAGATGTTCATTTTTTTGTGAAAACTAAGCAAGATTATCCCATCACCTTTTACAGTCTCTGTATCGCAGGATCACCAGGCATTGCTAACAACAATGTTCAACTTTATGTTTAATATCATGCATTTTATAAGAGAGAAGTAATGACAGAAGAGTTGACAGGGAAAAAAGTAGCAAGCAATAAAATGGTCATGCCCTTGAGAATATATTGCTAGTGTCTCTGGGAAATCCCTGTGTCTTCCAGCTGCTTTGTAAAAGTTCAGGAGTTGCCTGGGGAACTGTAAGATCCACTTTACTACTTCAGAGTTGGAATAGGCATCACAAACAGCTGACGCTAAAGTAAGTTTATGGAGCATGTGATGCTTTAGGAGAAAGCAGGCCCAAGTACATGAGAACCATAAAAGAATAAAAATACTTTAGGATTAAAATACTATGAATTTGTTTAAAATAAAACCTGCAACCAGCAATGTCACACTATATCACTTAATAAACAGTGGAGAATAACTTGTCAATATCACTGAAGAGGGAATTCTAGTGATATAGTAATGTAGTGCACAATAATTTACAGTAGCAGTTTTCAAACATTTTGGTCTTGGGACTCCTTATATATTTTTAAAAATGATTGGGGATCTCAAATTACTTTGGTTTATTCAAGTTATAGCCATTGATATTTACTGTATTAGAAATTGAAGCAGAGAAATTTAAAAATATTTATTTCATTTTTGTGGATCCCTTGAAAGGGTTTTGAGGACTCTAGAGGAATCACACTTTGAGAATTACTGTTTTATGGTGCTGAGTTGAATCTGTCTGTATTTATTTGGTTGGTCATCTATCACTTATTCAAAGGTTGGCAATTAAAGTAAAAATGAACCAAAAAGAAAAGCCTTGGTAGATTTTAAAAAAGCAATTAAAATATGTTAATTGATATATGACCCCTTGCTGAAGAAAAACATGTATGAAAGCCAGACAGACTTATAAGGGTACATTTTCCAATGATATCCTAATCAGAGAGGGCAGTATTTCTCAGTCTTGTCAACTTAGACTGGTGGGCTTAAACTCCCAGAATTCTCCAACCAGCATGATTTAGGGGATTTGGGGTCAAAATCTGCCCATCTTAAAGTTGCCAAGATTGAAAAACATTGGTGTAAGGCATTTAGGTTTTTCTAAGTATATAAGTAGTACATAAGTAGTGCTCAACTTACAGCCACAATTGAGGCCAAATGTTTTGTTGCTAAGTGAGACAGTTTTGTTAAGTGATTTTTGCCCCGTTTTACAACCTTTCTTGCCACAGTTGTTAAGTGAATCACTGCAGTTGTTTAGTTAGTAACATGTCTGTTAAGTGAATCTAGTTTCCCATTGTCTTTGCTTGTCAGATGGTTGCAAAAGGGGATCTCATGACCCTGGGACACTGCAACGGTCATAAATATGAATCAGTTGCCAAGAGTCTGAATTTGGGTCACGTGACCATGGGGATGCTGCAATGGTCATAAGTGTGAAAAATGATCATTAACTGGTCATTTTTCAGTGTTATTGTAACTTTGAATGGTCATTGAACAAAGTTGTGCATTGAATAGTACCCGGAAGTTGGCCAATACCCAATGGCATTCTTTCTATATTTGCCTAGTAATCTGATCCTCATTGATTCTCTCTTTATAATTAAAATATCTCAACGTACTCAATAAATATTGCATAGTCACTTTTGTATGATTTCCACGTTCATTTCATATCCATTCTTTCTAAAAGTTATATTTATTTTACTACGTACAATTCTTTTTTTTTAAACAAATGTTATTCAGTTTTTCACATTAAAAACAAAAATCTCTTTTTAGTGGACAACATATTTCCAGGTCATCACCTTTACATACAAATATGACAGCAATTATACATTCATATATGCATACTTAATTCTATTATTACCTTTTCCATTCCAAATTTTCAGTAAGGAGAGAAACAAACACACTAATTCTAGCCTCTTTCGAAACAACTTTTTGTTTCATTTCAATTATTTCAAATATAATCCTTTAATATTTATTTTAAAAATAAAGATAAACAATATGTTTGCATAATAATAATAATAATAATAATAATAATAATAATAATAATAATAATAATAATAATAATAATAATAATAATAATAATAAAAGGTAACCAATGTCTCCCTTTGCTTTTAATAGTCTATATTAACTTATTAATTATAGGTTTCCCCCCTTTTACTGCTTTGAGTGTGACACCTCAATGATTAAAATATACCTTTATTCCCTCATCTTGATTCCCAATAAGCCATTATTTTTAAGAAATTACAATAATAATCATTACATCTTTTCATTTGGATTCCGCAGTATATTTCCCCCCCTTGATTTTTAATAAGAGCTATCAGTATCTATATTACCCTATTTTATAAATATTTTTAATTGCAGAAATATTCTTATTACCCCTTGTCACCCTGCAGAATCCCCCTTTTAATTCATCAACCATTATCTCTGAAAAAACAATTTCTTTTCAACATTTTACTATTTCCGTATTTCTTTATTTCATGCACCTGTTTCTTACTGCTTCTCCTCCCCCTCTTTTCCCCATATCTTTTCTCATTCCAGTGTATATCCCTCTCTTTCTTAATATCTTCCTTTCCCCTTTTCTGCTGGGTCTTTCTGCCTTTCCCGACTTCACAGGTATTCCCCCTTTTGATTGCTTTCTTAAATCTCAACTTTTTAATCTTCCTTCTTTCCCCACTTCTTTGTAGTGTTCTTTGTGTTAATTGTCTATTTAAAATGTCTTCTCCTTGAGTCGATTCCTCCTTCTCTGAAGCTCTTTCTTCTTGTTCTTCAATTGCCATTGCCATTTTTTCTAACACAGAGCAAAGTGATTCGCCTCTTTCCTGTAGTAATTCTCTCATATTTTTAAGTTCCATTTTTAATTCCCGAAGAGATATCATCATTACACCTCTTATATTTTATGATCATTAAAGTCCACAAAAAAACCACTTTTACTTTCCTTCTTCTTTCAATTCTTAAGTAACCCATTCCCTCTGTATTTAAGTTATTTACAGTATGTTTTTTCCAGGCACACCCAAATATCACTTCCATGTAACATCATGGGCAGAAGCTGGGTATTACATAGAGCTATTTTTGTTCCTTTCAACAAACAATTATTCCTTTTAAAAGACCATAAACTACTCACTATTGTTTTAGCAGCATTTGCATGTCTTAGACTTTCTCCATTCCTTTTTTACAGCTTCAGTAAACTTTTCACCAGGGTACAAAAATCATCTGCTTGTTGAACTTTTTGCTTTGTAAAACACAATTGTTTGGTCTTTTATACGTTGATTTTTAGATTCATAATCCGTTATACAGTCTCTAATATTTGCTGGAAATCATGCAAGTTCTCAGCCAAAAATATAACATCATCTGCGCATATGTATTTGCACATTCATGTTTCTAACTAACATATATCCAATGTCATCCCCAATGTTTATTATATTTTCAACTATAAATATATTAAACAACAAACAACATGAATCTTTGCTACAATGAACATTTGCTCCCTGTTAAATGTTGAAATATTTGCTAAGCATTCCATTTATTCTCATACATGTTTTATCTCTACATTACTCTTCCTTGCATTTAGCAACCAATCACAGTTGCACAAAACATTCCATAATTCAAATCTATTCCCTGTATTTTATGCTTTTTAAGTCAACAAAGATGCAATAATTTTTTCCACATTCATACATTTCTTAATGGCCTGCTTAAAAGCAAAACTCTGGTGTGCACAGCCCAGAGCAGAAAGCCAAACTCCACTTTGCCGATTTTGCTCATTGTCGCATCTTGTTTACTTCCTATGAAAATTCTTCCAAATACTTTCCCAGGGACTTTTAGCAAATGAATCCTTTTATAATGATTCAATTTATTCTTGCTACTTTACTGTTTGTATTCAGGACCAATCATTATACCTTCTGATTGTCAGGCACAGATGCAATCTTCATACACACATTAGACAAGATATTCAATCCCTCTATAAGCAAACTCACACCCTTATTTTAACAGTTCTCCAGTTATTTATTTATTTATTAGTTTGTTTATTCATTCATTTCATTAAATTTATACTCTCACTGCCAAGGCTATACCTGTAGCTTTATAGGTTTATAGCATTCTCACAACATTTATGACTTCTTTTTCATGTAACTTTTTCATGAACATTAACATTTCCAGCATTCACCTCCATTCCACTATTATAATAGTATATTATTATACTTCATGGCTGCTACTGAAAAATAAATTTATTAACTGCAGTGCTACTGCAATTGCAGTGACTTTAGCTCCATAATATAAAATCCTCTGTGGCTACTTTTGTTATTATTATAATGTTACGGTAACTATTCGTTTTAATGTGGTCAACAATGATTTCATAAGCAATTCTTTTTATATTGCCACTTTCATCTGCAGTCAAAAAGTGGCATAAAGCATCTTTGTAATGACAGTATTCCTGTATCCCTTCAGGAATGGTTGTGCATTACATTTTCATCCCTTTTTAAAGCATTTTTGGGTGGTTTAAGAAAGAATTTAACATAAGTGAGAATTATATTCTGGGTCTGGGATGTCAGTGAGAAAAGGTCTATGAAGTGATGTGAAGTTGAGGTCACTTTTGAAACTGGTGCCATAAAGAAATGGAGGTGCCATGATGTCTGGAGATGGGCAACACACTTGTTTGGATTTGTTTTCTTACTTTTTAAACTCCCAGTGTTCTTATTTTTCTGAATTTCCACCAGTCACTTACTCATTATGATTTCCTTTTGTGTGAGATCTTCTTTGTAATCACTCCAGGTCTCATTTGCCACCCGTGTGCGATATGAGGCTTTCTATAAACCTCTGTAGGTTATTCAGAGTATGAAATAAACACTTGATAGAAGACAGAAAGGCAGAAGCCAACAAGTTCATGAGAAGCAGAAAAGCTGCATGATACAATTTCATTGGAGATAAAACAGCTGAATTCAGCCAAAGCTTATACAATGCCAGATGGAAAAAAAAGAGCCATTTTCATACCCACTCTGCAGAGAGGCTGAAAGGCAAATGACACAGTAAGATACGTTATGATGTTTGCCACAGCCCTCTTCCCCTCTGTAAACAACTCATATATGCAAGCAACTTAGTTTTCAGCGACTACTTACAAAGAATGAGACTGGGTTATATAGCAAGTAAACTTGAAATTATGCATACACAGAGATCATGGGTGATGGAGCAGGTCCATAGTCTTTACTCTGAAAGGCTTTTTTTTAAAGCAGTTAAGATATTTCCATTAGATAGATTTTTATTTCTATAGGATAGAAATATGGAAGGCTGTAGTGTAATGTATCCCTATTAACTTCTTGTTTTGATGGTGTTTGCAGTTACATTAAAAAAAATTGCAATTGTAACTCCTAAGTAGCAACCAGAAGAAAAATCATGGCAGTAAAGGTGTGGCAGAATGTTGCTCTACATGCAAGTTACTGATATCCTTTCTTATTTTTGCTTACTCCATATGAAATTCTTATTCCCACAGACTCATATACATTAATTGCAAATGCCATTTCTAGAACAAGAAATCAGTGAGCACTTTCCCCAGATACTTCTATTTTTTATAATCAACATTCAGATAGCAACTCTCTACTTGTGTCTGGAAGAGATAAGGTCCAAACTATATTTTAGCCACATATTATTTCCCTGATGGTATAAATTGGCCTTTGGAGTTTCCCTTTCATGAACACATAAGAGTTGATGGAAGAGTCTGTAGTACACATAAATGTACTAAATACAGTGCATATCAAGATATTCTTCAAGATATAAAAATGAGGGTCCCATAGAACCAGGACCACATTGCAAAATACAATGTATTTTGTCCTGCTTATCTCCCCAGTTTAACATTGAGTATTCTCCCGCACCTTTTTGATTTTTCAATGAACAGTCACTATTTCCCAGTATTTCCTATTTCCTACTATTTCCTGGTCGAACCACAGACAACTACAGTGATCTAATACATATTGATTTTACAGTAGACAATGTTGAAAAAGCACTACGCAATCTAAAACCATCTTTATCTATTGGACCGGATGGAATATGTGCCTAGTTCTTAAAAAGGCTATCCAAAGCCATAGCCGAACCTCTAAGCATAATCTTTGAAAAATCTTTCAGGACCAGCTCCTTGCCAAAACTATGGTCACAAGCCACACTTATCCCCATTTTCAAAAAGGGAGACCCCAGCCTAGTTGAAAATTACAGACCAATCTCCTTATGCTGTGTCACCTATAACATAATGGAATCAATTATTAACCAAACCATTATCCTCCACTTAGAGACAAACACCCTACTCTCCAATAAACAATTTGGTTTCAGAAAAAAACTATCCTGCAATCTAGTCTAACATTGCAAAAGCATATGGACTACACAACTCGATCAGGGCAAAGCAATAGATGCAATCTACATAGACTTCTGTAAAGACTTTGATTCAGTGGTACATGACAAACTACTCCTAAAACTAAAATCGTATGGTATCTCTGGACAACTGCATAACTGGATAGAAGCATTCCTGTCAAACAGACAACAAATGGTCAAAATTGGGAGCGTCCTATCAAATTCTGTACCTGTCAACAGTGGTGTCCCCCAAGGCAGTGTTCTAGGACCAACTCTCTTCATACTCTACATAAATGACCACTGTGATCATATTAAGAGCAACTGCGTTCTCTTCGCTGATGATGTAAAGCTATTCAACACCATAGACAATACTGCTACCCTTCAAAAAGACCTCGACTATGTATCAGAATGGTCAAACAAATGGCAACTTCAAATCTCAACAAATAAATGCTCTGTCTTACATATTGGCAAAAAAAATATATCAGAAAATAAAATATAGGCTGAATAGTCAAGACCTTGTTGATGACCCAAACTCTGTCAAGGATCTTGGAGTACTCATCTCAAATGATCTAAGTGCTAGAGCCCACTGTAACTACATAGCCAAAAAGGCATTAAGAGTTGTTAACCTAATCTTACGTAGCTTTTTCTCTGGTAATATTACATTACTAACTGGAGCATACAAAACATTTGCTAGACCAATACTCGACTACAGCTCATCAGTCTGGAACCGACATTACGTATCTGATATTGACACAGTTGAGAAAGTCCAGAAATATTTCACAAGAAGAGTTCTCCACTCCTCTACTTGTTGCAGAATACCTTATGCCACCAGACTTGAAATTCTAGACCTAGAAAACTAGAACTACACCACCTTCAGTCCGATCTAAGTATAGTATATAAAATCATATATTGCAATGTCCTACCTGTCAATGAAAACTTCAGCTTCAACCATAACAACACAAGAGCAAACAATAGATACAAACTCAAGGTTAATTGCACCAAACTTGATTGCAGGAAATACGACTTCAACAACAGAGTGGTCAATGTCTGGAACACTCTACCTGACTCTGTGGTTTCTTCCCCAAACCCCAAAAACTTTAACCTTAGACTTTCTACTATTGACCTCATCCCTTTCCTAAGAGGTCTGTAGGGGGCACGCATAAGCGCACCAACGTGCCTACCGTCCCTGTCCTATTGTTTCTTTTATTTTTCTTATATGTATCCATGTTTTTACTTATACCTATTATCTTGGAAGCAATTGACAAACCAAACCAAATAAAATAAAATAAAATAAATATGCTCTATCCCACAATTGGGTAGATCAGGATGCCCTGATAAACCGGTCTCACCGGAAAAAAAACAACATTTAACTTCTCCTGGTATAGTCAACAAAGCAAGGAGAGCCTCCGGCTTAGAGGTTAATATGTCTATCTAATATGCAAGTAGCCTGGTTTCGAATCCCAGAAGGGTATGGCTAGTTGATGAGAACTAAATAGCTTGAAATAGATCTATACTAGTCTCCCTTTATTTTATTTTTTTGTAATAAGTTTTTATTTTATTTTATAACATACAAAAATTCCAATTTCAATTGAACAGTGGCCCTTTTTTTCTTTGTAAGTAAAACATAAATTCAACACCATCAGGTGGAACTCCCAACTATATTCATTGTCTCCTAAACTACAGAGTTGCCATAAATGAAAGTGGTATTTATAATTGGGCTGTGTTCCCAATTCTCCATTGGAATTTAATTTGGCAAGGCTGAAAATGAACAACAGTGCCAGAGTTAAATGGGCAGGGAAAAAAAAACATGGGACAAGTCAAGAACTAGGACCAAAGTCCAAATCAGCCCTGCCCAGTTACCCTGCTGCTGCCAGACAGGCAGACAAGCATTTCAAGGAGAGTAGAAACAGGTAACATTGCCTGTTTTAGTTTACCATATACAGTACACCAGCAAAATGTTCTTAGGTTGTGTTTCCCTGCTGTGTGTTTGAAACACACTTTTCTCTTGTTAATGTTGTTTAGGCTATACCTGTCCATTTCTTGCAGATTAATCCCAGCAGTTCATAAGTTACTTTGCAGAGGAAAAACTGTCCCTTCCACTGAGTCAAAGCTTATCATGATATATGATCTGAATTTCTTGAACTATAAATAGTATTCCCCCTGGATTTAAAGAGATAATTTCAGGGTCTTACAAGTTACAATTAGTAAAAATAAAAAGGTTCATTCTAGCTCTCACAGAGCCAGAAGGTTTGGTAATTAAATAAATATTTTTAAAGTTTATGTTAGGTTTCTAGCTCCACGATACTAAGTGGAGATTTTAATCACCTATTTCAATAGTGCTAGTAAATAAAGGTTTAGAATCTAATAGAGTGCATTGTGGAACAGAATGAATTTTAAAGTTCCCCATTCTACCGATATGGATCTGTAATGTTATGCTTTAAATTTATATTAAAGTTTTAATTACTTTTCTATGCATGTATGATATTGTATCTATGGGTTCACTATATTGGATCTTTACTGCCAATGGACATAAATAAATACATAAAAAACATAATATGATTTCTAGTTAAGGAAGGTTTTGATTGCAACAAAGTCAATTTTCTTTTTTAAAAAAATCAGTATGTTTTCAATAAGTACTATCTAGATACTGATAGGAAGATAGGATATATATTGTATCAACAATATCAAGTTCTTCGGTTGATAATTTAGATACATAACTGATCATAGTCTGACTTAAGATGGGGCAGAATGCCATTTAGAGTTAAAACTATATTGTCCTAGATTCCTAGGTAAAAAAAATAATTAAATACACTACTTCTCTATCATAATACCTTCAAATTATCAAAAATGAAAATTGCTACAAACATTTTAATGCTTTTTTTTCAGTTTCAAATCATTAGGACTTAGTTGTGAAATCAATAATTAAGATATTGTTTATCAAGTAAAGCTATGTGAAAAATGAAGTTTCATCTTCCCTTTGAAGACTTTGATTTTATTATTTTTATTTTTATATATATATGGTATTTAGGTTTCTTCGGGTATTTTCCCACGTCTTAAATATATATAATATATATAAAAATATCCGAAGAAACCTAAATACCATACATATAAATACCCACGAAAACATTATATATATGGCATTCGGCTTTGTTCGGGTATTTTCCCACGTCATTGTAGTTGTTCTTTTAAAGTTGTAGCAACGTTTCAGCAGAATCTCATCTGCCATCATCAGGCTTCTGTATTGTGTCCGTCTGTGAGTCAGACTTTTACAGTGGTTTCAGATTTAAATTTGGGGCAGCCTATTGCTGTGCCAGAATGGTTTTTTTCTTCATCCTGATTGGTTGGGAGTCTTGGTCTGTGTTTATTGGTCTCGGAGTTTGCTGTGTTCTGCTTGATTAGTGTCTCTAATATCTTCTGTCTGTTTTTGGCTCTTTTTGTATCTTGATTGGCTGGCAGCATTGTGTTACTTTATTGGAGGCCTTTAGTGCAGCTTGGCTTCGGGTAAATGGACGGCTATCATTAGTTAGGAAGCTGGGTTTCATCTGGGTGCCTGGTTGGGATGTGTTTGAGCTGGAGGTATCAGGGGGATCTGTTTGTGCCCAGGTGTTTGCCTGGCTTGTGGTGTGGAGATTTTTGTTTGTGAGTGCAGGCTTCCAAATGATTGACAGCCTGGTGGAATCATCTCTTCTATTCATGCTTTCTGGTCTTTTTCAATCTCTATGGCTTCTCTGATGATTCTGTGGCTAGAGTTTTCTATAGTGGCTAGGGTTTTGGTGCCACTGAAGTTGATGCTATGACCTGTGGCTTCCATGTGTTGGACTAGTGAGGAAGTGTGTTCCAGCTTTTTGACTGCATTTTTGTGTTCATCCAGGCGGGTACTTATTCTTCTATTGGTCTGTCCAATGTATGTGGCTGGGCATGATGCACAGGGGACTTCGTATATGCCTTGGTTTTCCAGGTCAATTTTATCTTTGGGGTTGCTAAGGATGGCTGCTATTTTTCTGTCTGTTTTGAAGGCAGTCTTGATGTGATGTCTGTGTAGTACCTTACTAATTTTGTCTGTAGTACCTCTTATGTAGGGCAGGTACTACAGACAAAATTAATCCAATGTCCTGAACAAAGTGTCTATTTGCAAGGAGAACTGAAGAGCACAGTTTGGAGGATTTTGATCTGAAATATCTTGTTGGGATTTGGATTTAATTCGTGGGAACTTCTACTTATTGGAATTATTTTGTGAAGGATTTTGATCTGAAGAATCTTGTTGAGTCTTGGATTTAGTTCGTTGGAACTTTTACTTATTGGAGCTATCTGTGAAAATTCCTGTTTGCTGCCTTTCTTTACAAGGACTGCTGCTTTCAGCCTTAACTGTTTATTTTAGAAGGTGGGACATAACATTTTTGTTCGGACCTCACAGACCATCTTTGCAACGATGGATTCAACTCAAATGCAACAATTGGTGGAGCAGCAACAGATGCAAATAAATCAATTACTTCAGAGCAACGTATCCCTTCAAAATCAGGTAACACAATTATTATCGTTGGTTGCCAATTCTCAAACTGTTTCAGCTGCAGCTGGAGTTCCCCCTGCACCCCCTGTGAGAAAAATTCGATAGCTATGCCAGATAAATTTTCTGGGCAAACGGACATGTTTTCAACATTTTGGGTCAGTGCCAATTGTATTTTTCTGTGAGGCGGAGGATTTTCCAACCGATCGAGTTAAAATTGGCTTTATTATTAGTTTGTTAACCGGGCAGGCTGCCAAATGGGCTACTCCCTTATTAGTACAAGATAGTCCATTACTGGACGATTTCCAGGGTTTATTCAACAGATGAACGTTATGTTTGAGAATCCAATTAAATCTCAAACTGTGGACAGAAAATTGAGGGATATTATTCAAGGTAAACACTCATTGCAAGAATACGTTGCAGAATTTCGCTTGTTGTGTATGGACTCCACCTGGAATGAACCAGCTCACATGGCAGCATTCCAAGAGGGTTTGTCCGACATTATCAAGGATGAACTAATTCATGCAGAGCGTGCTTCAACTTTGGACACATTGATTACTCAATGCTTACGTATTGAAGCTCGCCTACAACATCGTGGGTGTAAACGGACCGTTGCAGAGCCACCTGTGTTTCCTCGTTCACGCACCCCGTCTATGAGGGTTTTCCAATCCAGAATTCCAGCAGAGGAGCCGATGGAGATAGGCGCACTCCGCCCTCGTTTAACAGTTCAGGAATGATCGAGAAGATTTCAGGAAGGTTTGTGCCTTTATTGCGGGGTTCGGGACATTTTGCAAATTCCTGCACTCGGAAGGGGACTCGTGGACCTGTATCAAAACCCATTGCTGGTCCGGCGGGAACGGGGTAGGCCCGACCTCAGGAAACCCTAGGTCGGGCACAGTATTCACTTTCATCTCAAATTGCTGAAGTTAATTCTGGCCCTCCTCGACATTTACTTTTGGACACTCGCATATTCTTGCAATCTCGGAAGGAGGAATCCCTGCCGTGGCATTGGTGGATTCAGGGGCTACGACTAGCTTTATGGATTATGATTTTGTAAAACATTTCAAAGTTCCTTTAGTGCCTGTGAATCCCCCATGCAGGTGGAAACCGTAGATGGGCGCGAACTCAAGTCGGGACCTATTCGCTTACACCCAACCACTGCGTATGCGTATTGGGGATCACGAGGAGGCGATAAGTTTTTATATCACTTCGAACCTCCATCTTCCTTTGGTGCTCAGAGTATCCTGGCTGCGTCTACACGATCCGTTGGTGGCTTGGGCGCAGAACGCTGTTTCTTTTCCAAGCCTGCAATGTGTGGACCACCTGAGACATGTCTGCGCAGGCCAACATATTGTCGCTTCTGCTGCCTCGATTCCTTCAGAGCTGTCGGATTTCCCGATGTTTTCAGTGAACAGGAGGCAGATCAATTACCACCACATCGTGTTTACGACTGTCCCGTGGAGTTGATACCGGACGCTCCATTACCAAAGGGGAGGTTGTATTCTTTGTCTGAGCCTGAACTAGTTGCACTTCGAGAATTTTTGAATAAAAATCTAGCTCGGGATTTATTCGACCTTCGTCATCCCTCTTTCAGCACCGTTCTCTTTGTCAAGAAGAAGTCGGGAGAACTTCGTCTTTGTTGTGACTATAGACGCTAAATGCTATCACTGTGAGAAATAGCTATCCTTTACCGCTCATCTCTGAATTGTTGGAGCGGTTACGGGAAGCTACAATTTTCACGAAACTTGACTTACGTGGAGCTTACAATTTGGTTCGGATGCGTAAGGGAGACGAGTGGAAGAGGTATCAGGGGGGATCTGTTTGTGCCCAGGTGTTTGCCTGGCTTGTGGTGTGGAGATTTTTTTGTTTGTGAGTGCAGGCTTCCAAATGATTGACAGCCTGGTGGAATCATCTCTTCTATTCATGCTTTCTGGTCTTTTTTCAATCTCTATGGCTTCTCTGATGATTCTGTGGCTAGGGTTTTCTATAGTGGCTAGGGTTTTGGTGCCACTGAAGTTGATGCTATGACCTGTGGCTTCCATGTGTTGGACTAGTGTGGAAGTGTGTTCCAGCTTTTTGACTGCATTTTTGTGTTCATCCAGGCGGGTACTTATTCTTCTATTGGTCTGTCCAATGTATGTGGCTGGGCATGATGCACAGGGGACTTCGTATATGCCTTGGTTTTCCAGGTCAATTTTATCTTTGGGGTTGCTAAGGATGGCTGCTATTTTTCTGTCTGTTTTGAAGGCAGTCTTGATGTGATGTCTGTGTAGTACCTTACTAATTTTGTCTGTAGTACCTCTTATGTAGGGCAGGTACTACAGACAAAATTAATCCAATAAAGTTATTAATCCAATAAAGTAACACAATGCTGCCAGCCAATCAAGATACAAAAAGAGCCAAAAAACAGACAGAAGATATTAGAGACACTAATCAAGCAGAACACAGCAAACTCCGAGACCAATAAACACAGACCAAGACTCCCAACCAATCAGGATGAAGAAAAAAACCATTCTGGCACAGCAATAGGCTGCCCCAAATTTAAATCTGAAACCACTGTAAAAGTCTGACTCACAGACGAACACAATACAGAAGCCTGATGATGGCAGATGAGATTCTGCTGAAACGTTGCTACAACTTTAAAAGAACAACTACAATGACATGGGAAAATACCCGAACAAAGCCGAATGCCATACATGTAAGTACCTGAAAACTTAAGAATGAATATATATATATATATATATATATATATATATATATATATATATATATATATATATATATATATATTCATAGATTTTCACGAGTACAGGTATGTAGGTCTAGGTGTGTTCGGGTCTTTTCCCATGTAAGATTAAGAGTATCTTGGTGACGTTACGGGGAGGTCCCACTTGCCATCCTCAGGCTGGTGCTTTCGGCAGTGTGTGATCAGAGCTGCTGTTTCTCTATAAATACTGGTGGTGGGGGCTAGTGTGCTAGGCTGGTTGGCTGGGCTGCTGCCTCTTGATTGGTTGATGGAGTTGATGTTGGTATAATGGGCTGTGTGATCTACACACACCAACTGCTACCTAAATGGACAATCCTATCACCACCCTGCACAGATCAACTCCGTAGCCAAGACCCTTATCTCCAGAACCAAACGCCTAGTTGACAAAGACCACCTGAGAACAGAACTACACACCCTCACTAACGTATTAATTTCCAACGGATTCCAAAGAAACACTATCACCAATCTAATTTGAAAAGAGATATCCCCCCAAAAGCCAAGACACAGAACAAGACAACGGTATCGCACTCCTCCCCTACATCAAAGGCACCACAGACAAAATCAGCAAAATTCTCCACAAACACAATATCAGGACAGCCTTCGGCACTGACCAAAAAATAGCCAACATCCTAAGAAAGCCCAAAGACAAGATCCAGCTAGAAAACCAAGGAGCTTATGAAATACCATGCAACAATTGCCCAGCCACATACATTGGACAAACCAACAGGAGAATAAATGCACGCATCGCAGAACACAAAAACGCAGTCAGAAGAGAAGAAAATACTTCCTCCCTCTTCCAGCACCTTAAAGCCTTAAAGCCACAGGACATGAAATTAATTTCGAAGGATCCAACACTGAACTCTCCAGCAAGAGAATAATCAGGGAAGCCATCAAGATAGAGAAACACCCCCATAACATGAATAGATGGGACGATACCTCCCGCCTACCAGACATCTGGAAGCTAGCCCTCACCAACAAATGAGTCCCAGCCACAAAAACCAACACCAGACCTGATACAATACGGGACACCACTGCCAATCCCCCTCATCAGACCCAGGCCCAAGCCCATCCTATAAACGAAGGACAACCACCATCCAGAAAACAGACCACGGCTGCCTCGCCAGCTGTCGCACCCCCGACCCCAAAACCAAACAAGCTGACACATGCCAAGAACACAGACCCAGACCCCAAACTCGAAGCCAGACTAAAACCCAGAATGCTACATCACAGCCACCCGCTCAGGATATCACATCAGAAAACTCAGGAAATTACACCACAAGAACTCAAGAAGTTGCAACACAGCAAATGACCCAGGATATCACAGCACAAGACCAAGGATACCACAGCAATAAGTCTCACAAGGTCATCACACAACCCATTATCCAAGCCATTACTACACAGGAGGCTAATGGAAAAGAGATCAAAACACAAATGACCCAGGAGATTACAATGCAGGACCCAGGATACCACAACAAAAGAACTCGCAAGCCCATCACACAACCCATTACCCAAACCGTTAAAACATGAGAGGCTAATGGAAAAAAGATCACTACAAACCAAACGATCCAGGAGATTATAGCACAATATCCAGGATATCTCCACAACAAAACTCACAAGGCCATCACACAGCCCATTATACCAACATCAACCCCATCAACCAATCAAGAGGCAGCAGCGCAGCCAACCAGCCCAGCACACCAGCCCCTACCACCAGTATTTATAGAGAGATGGCAGCTCCGATCACACACTGCTTGCACTGGTACGAAGCCAAAAGCACCAGCCTGAGGATGGCGAGTGGGACTTCGCCAAAACGTCACCAAGATACTCTTAATCTTACACGGGAAAAGACCCAAACACACCTAGACCTACACACACACACACACACACACACACACATATATAATCAGCTGAATTTATATATATAAAATCAGCTGAAAGTTTGACAGACTGCAAATGAATTAACATGCAGATTTGGTGGGTGTGAAGACACTGATCCCAGTCCTTGTCAGCCTCTAAGAAACACAAAACCAGGTTTACAAATAGCATCACCAAATAAGAATTTAGCTGGTAGAATATCAACATGAAAACAAAATGAAAACACTAGCCTTGTGCTGGAATTGGTAAATTAAGTAAAACCATGGAAGAAACATTATGCTCAAGGAATCAAAATTTCCCCTAATCCTATTCATGGATGGTTTGACTCAGCCTTCCATGCTTCTGAGGATTGTTGGGAGCAATATGCTGACTCTATAAACTGCTTAGAGAGGACTGTAAAGCACTATAAAACAGTGCTTTACAGTCCTCTCTAAGTGGTTTATAGACTGAAACTTTGCAAATAGCCATAGCAATAGCACTTAGACTGTAAAGCAGTATATAAGTCTAAGTGCTATTGCTATGGCTATTTGCAAAATTTCAGTTTTCACAAGTTCTATGAACCTAACCTGGCTACAGATTATCTGGTTGGAGACAATTGACCATGGCACAGGTATAGGCATTGTTTTTGTCCATGTGTGAAATGAAGGCCAGCCATCAAAATCCTGTAGTTAGTTCATAACTTTCAAAATATTTTTTTTCATTTAAGTGGTGGATGAATCATTTATTAGGGGAAAAACATTTTTCCATAATTGCATGAAAGAAAGTCTGGGAGATCATCTATATTGGTGTTTTGTCATTGGGCAAACGAAAATACCAGTTGCTGTCTGTGGAAAGGCAACCACTCTAAATACAGTCCTTATCCTATTATTTTGTTTATGAACCTAAAATGTTCTTATGGGAAAGTATTACTGAACTCTGGCATCATGACTCTAATGATTGGAATACAGAAATTGGAGAATACAATTCAGTTCAATGAACAGAAACACCAGAACAGGAACAGTTGCTCTGGATGTTAAAAAAACACCTACATATTCACAATAATCCAAAGCAATAGATTTGGTAATGCTATGGAGAATTTCAGTTAAAATACCTAGAAAAGGAAATAATTGACCTAAGAAAATAGGTAAGGAAGGATTTCCAAAACCAAACTTCAGTTTTTTTTAAACAGACCTGAAATAATAGTGCTAAGAGACTTTAATTATCTCGATATCTTCTTGGGAGACAAATTCTGCAAAGTGTGAACCTTTCACAAAATTCCAGAAATTGCTAGTCAATTTTTTTCTTTGGGAGGAAGTGAACAAGAGGACCAGCTATTTCTAATTGAACTTACTTATGGAAAATGACACATAATCCTGGAATTCTTGATTACAAAGGAAAATAAATAGGAAATTAAAGCCAAGGGTAACTAAAGAGGGCTATTATATTCGGATAGGTTTAATTATTCTTTAAATTACTGGGATTAAATTATGCATTAAATTACTGGGATTCAGGAAAGAAAGCTGGAAACCAGCTGGAACAACAAAAACAGCATTTTATAGCGTGAATTAAGGCTGACAGAATTATATACTGAGACTGAACTCATTAATTATGACAGAGAAGGTGTGTGGTGTGTATGCTGCAATTAAACAGCAATTCATTAATGTTGGGGAGAAGTATTGAAGTGGAAAAGATCTATCAGGAAGATTATTTTTTAAAAGTGGCATAATCATTAAAATTACAAGAAAACAAAAAGAGAGAGCCACTGGACCTGAGGGATTTTTAATTGAATGGTATAGAACCTTTATAAGGTTATAAAATATTGGCACCTATGTTTTCAGGAGAGAAAGAATCATTAAAACTTTCTACATTTTTCCTTCTTCATTTTATGAAGCCTATATTACAGTTATAGGAAAGACTAAGAAATACAGTATATCGCTATAGACAAATATCTTTATGTGAATGCTAAAATACTAATACCAACTGGCTTTTGGTATGTTGGGTTTTGCAGCAGATAAATTAGAATCCATTTTTCTAATCATGTTGTCATTGAAAAGGCATTTGATATTATTTTGATTTAATTTGTGAAGTGTATCTAACAAGATACAGGTTTCCACCTTTTTAAAAAAATTGCAATTCCACTGAATTGCAATTTTGTATCTTTACTAAATGGCTTTCTTTTCAAATGGCATCATTTCAAGTGGCTTTCTTTTTTGACACATTGTTATATTGTGACATTCATAAAGGATGGCCCTTATCCCCATTTATTTATAATCTGGTTCTTCAACACTTAGCTTCTCCCATTAGACGATTTAAAGATATTAAGGTTGTTGGTGACATTTTATACTGAATACAAATTGTTTTTATATGTCAAGGGTTATTTTGGAAGTTACTTAGTGTTTTTACTGAACCTTACTGAAATTGTACAGCAATATACTTTATATTCTGCTTATGCTATTAATGGAAAAAAAAATTCAATTTATTGCTTTCAGAATCTACCATGGTTTGTTTGCTTATTTATTTATTTATTTATTTATTTGTTTGTTTGTTTATTTATTTATTTATTTTGTCAAGCGATTATAAGATAACAGGTATAAGTATAAACATAGTTATGAATACATGAAATTGATATATATATAAGAAAAATAAAAAGAAACAATAGGACAGGGACAGTAGGCACGTTGGTGTGCTTATGCATGCCCCCTACAGACCTCTTAGGAAAGGGGTGAGGTCAATAGTAGACAGTCTAAGGTTAAAGTTTTTGGGGTTTGGGGAAGAAACCCCAGAGTCAGGTAGAGTATTCCAGACATTGACCATTCTGTTTCTGAAGTTGTATTTCCTGCAATCAAGTTTGGTGTGGTTTACCTTGAGTTTGTATCTATTGTGTGCTCTTGTATTGTTATGGTTGAAGCTGAAGTTTTCATTGACAGGTAAGTCATTGCAATGTATGATTTTATATACCATACTTAGATCAGACCAAAGGCAGCGTAGTTCTAGTTTTTCTTGGTCTAGAATTTCAAGACTGGTGGCATAAGGTATTCTGCAATGAGTAGAAGAGTGGAGAACTCTTCTTGTGAAATATTTCTGGACTTTCTCTATTGTGTTAATAACAGATACGTAATGTGGGTTCCAGACTGATGAGCTGTATTCAAGTATTGGTCTAGCAAATGTTTTGTATGCTCTGGTTAGTAGAGTGATATTACCAGAGAAAAAGCTATGTAGGATTAGGTTAACAACCCATAATGCCTTTTTGGCTATGTAGTTACAGTGGGCTCTAGCACTTAGATCATTTGAGATGAGTACTCCAAGATTCTTAACAGAGTTTGGATCATCAACAAGGTCTTGACTATTCAGCCTATATTTTATTTTATGATATTTTTTGCCAATATGTAAGACAGAGCATTATTTGTTGAGATTTGAAGTTGCCATTTGTTTGACCATTCTGATACATAGTCGAGGTCTTTTTGAAGGGTATTAGAATAATCTGTGGTGTTGAATAGCTTTACATCATCAGTGAAGAGAACACAGTTTCTCTTAATATGATCACAGAGGTCATTTATGTAGAGTATGAAGAAAGTTGGTTCTAGAACACTGCCTTGGTGGACACCACTGTTGACAGGTACAGAATTTGATAGGATGCTCCCAATTTTGACCATTTGTTGACTATTTACAATTTGTACAGACTTTATAAAATACTTGGCTTCATATTTTATCAAATTCTCCCCACCATGTAAAGAAAATTATAAACTATATCTATGCTATAGATATTTTTCAGTTTAGTTTACACCCAGAACACTCTCAATATCTAGGTCAGATCAAAGCAAGCACACATACCATTCAATTTACCTAGCAAAAGAAAAGTAAAACAGCTAACAAAACAACAGCAACCATTGTGTTCATTTAAATTTATCAGTAAATATTAGAAACGTTTGTAATGTAACGTGAAAATGAAACAAAAGTCAGGCAAAAGCAAGGAGAGAGACAAGAACAACAGACATGAGGATTTAAGCAACAACCTTCTCCTTTTCAGATCTGCACTGAATGAAGAGGAATTGTCCTGGGCTGCATACAAACTATATAGTTAATGTATATAAATCACATAATAATGTTAAAAGTTTATAAATCCGTGGGCTGAGGATTGAACATGCATGATCTATATCAAAACTTTCCAGATCATTTATATAGGCTCGGTTTTTTTAAAAAAATCATTTTTTATTAGATTATAGAATAAAATACAAAAATATGAAAGCAAATAAGGGGAAAGAAAAGTGAGGAGGGGAGGAAGAAAAGGGAAAAAAAAAGCACTGACTTCCAACTCTCTTCGTTGTAGTATAATAAAGCATTGATATCAAACCTCAACTTTTTACTTTTCCAAAATAATACAGTATAAATTAGTCATTTCTATAACAGCAAATCAATCTAATCAGGGCTATCTCAGTTTTAAACCTATTATTTGCATAACAATAAAACAGCAATGAAGAGTAAGACACCAGGTGATCCCAGTTTTACTCTGGACAATAAAAGTAACAATTTGGCAGACAGGGATGAGGTATCCAATAGGCATTAGACCAACCTGGCCTTTCAAGTATTGTTAGTGTTATTTAGTAAGTTACCTAGAAAAGGATTATGCCATCATTCAAAAACTAGCAAATCTGGACTCTCGTGAAATTAATTTGTACTGTATGTACACCTCCCAAAGTCACCTTTTGAATTGGGCAGCGACGTACATGTGATAAATAAGTAAACCTTCTTCATTCCATCTCTATCACTTCTATATGACATAAAGTCCAATATGCCATGTGTGGACTATTCATTTGATTGAATTTCTGGTATTCCCATACAGAATTTAGCAACCACAACTGGGGCTACTGTAGCAACTTAAGTGTTAAGGGAAGCAATTTCTCAACGAAACAGCGATTTTGTTTATGATCATCTTTCCTTTGCTTTACAGACCTGTGAAGGTTGTAAATGTGAGGACTGGTCATAAAGGTTTTATCACCTGCAAATGGTTGCTAAACAAGGCATTTGCTAAATGAGAACTATGTGTATTTTTATACACCCAGACATGTGCCTATCTGTGTGTACACATAACCAGTAACTGCTTCTGCTGGAGACAAATTTCAAATAGCAATATTTGTGCAGGAGATGAGCCTGACAATTTCATTTTAAATGTGCTTGTGGTAACATTTTATAGACTGCATTGGTTGCCACCAAACTGAAAAGAGAACAAGCTCTCTATTTGGTTCCAGTTGGTTCCCTCCAATTTAGAGCCCCGGTAGTGCAGTGGTTAGAATGCAGTATTGCAGGAAGACTCTGCCACAGCTTGGAGTTTGATTCTGAGAGATCTCAAGGTTGACCCATCCTTCCATCCTTCTGAGGTCTGCAGAATGAGGACCCAGATTGTTGAGGGCAATATGCTGACATTGTAAACCATTCAGATAGTTCTGTAAAGCATTATGGAGTGGTACATAAGTCTACATACTTTTGCTAGTATCCATAATGTTATTCGTACTTCATCTTCTTCTTCCCTTTACAAAAGACACAGCTTCTGATTATTTTTCTTGCTTTACTCTGAAATTTTCCAGTGTTACTCCAGTATGAGACAGGATCAAATCCGCAAATATTATATTAGATTTTTGCTACAATTATATTTCATAGGCAACAGCAACAGTAAAGCTGCAATAAAATGTTATTTCCAGCATGCTATTAATCACAATCCCAAGACTGAGTGGTAGCCAAGCCATAGTTGAATCTTGTCCATGGAAGAATCAGCCCCATTGAAACCAGGGAATTTATTTCCAAGTTTACCTGCACAGAATCACAGTGCTGGTTATTTTCTCCACATGCTCCAGTCAAGTTGAGAAACATGTTCATTGGATTTGATATAATTGATTGGAAATGTGTACAAGGCCTCTGGCAATCTTATCCTCAGGATCCTGGGCCAAGATAAATAATGTGCCCATGATTTAATATCTTTCTGAATACCGTTGAAAGGCTTAAAGACATGCTGAATGCAACAAAACCTATTTCATTATAGGTTCCATTATACTTTCAAATTTAAGTCAGAAAAAAATGATAATGAGCTAGATATTTGAACTAGACCAGTCCTAGTCCCGTCCAGCTGCATTCTGTCTCATGTGGAGGCCGACCAGATGTGTCATGGAGTTCAAAGCTAGGAGATCAAGGCAGTCCTTCTCCCACTGCTATCCCTCAAAATACCAAAGGTAAATGAATCTCAACTGAAATATGCTTTGAATAACATTAACACAATAAGTAGAAAGAGGAGGAGGAGAGTGTTTAATGGATATATGTAAGCATTCAGAAAACACTGCTATAACAAAACAACATTTTCAGCCAATGTTCTAAGTGGAAAGGTGTACTACCTCCTCACTCCACCCCCCCCCCACACCCCAAATGCACATTTGTTTGGTTAAGCTAACCAATGAATCATTTGTGTTGTCCTGAAGTGACTGGCTTTGGAATTTGTCCACCAATTTGCTAAGCAAGCTTGACCTTTACTTTCCATCTCATTTCGGGCGAAATAGATTTAGTCTCAGTTCACCTACTGAGCTGCAGCTCTGTTTATTTGTGAGATCCCATGCTGGTTGGCCAGAAATCCTGAAGGGGAGTTTGCGCTGAAGGTCTGCTTTGGATTGGTGTGTATTGCAAAGAAGCATTCGTTGGGTCTGTGAAGAAAATGTGTTGTGCAGGAAACATAAGAGCCATCTCTGTTCTAGGTATATGAAAATCCCAATGAAAGATTGCAAAACATATCTAATAACTCTGTGAATAAACTCTACGTCCTTAATAAAAATAACAAAACAGAGGAACTGTTTGACTGAATATTCATTGGAGCCAGAACTAGTTTGAAAACCAGGGGAAATGAATGTCATTAATTAAATATTTAGGTCTAGAATGAATAAAGTCTTTTAGAGCTGCACTGGAAAATTATATCTAGGATATTCTTGAGACTATTTCACCTTATTAGTAACCCTTAGCATGACAAAAACATAAGGGATTTCCATTAATTCCAAATAGACAAATAGCTTCTTTAAAACTCTCCTGTCTCAATCATACTCCCAGGAACTCAGACACATAGCCACTCAGGTTAGAAAACTACCGTATATACTCGAGTATAAGTCGACCCGAATATAAGCCGAGGCACCTAATTTTACACAAAAACCTGGGAAAACTTATTGACTCGAGTATAAGCCGAGGGTGGGAAATGCAGCAGCTACTGGTAAATTTCAAAAATAAAAATAATTAATTTGGGAAACGATCTCACTATCTCATGTCACCTCGGGAAGGGAAAGGCAAAGCGCTTTTTGCCTTTCCCTTCCCGGCTGGGACTGTTGGGAGTCGCTGCCGCCTGCCTTTCCCTTCCCAGCTGGGGCCGTTGGGAGTCGCCGCCGCCTGCCTTTCCCTTCCCGGCTGGGACTGTTGGGAGTCGCCGCCACCTGCCTTTCCCCCTGCCTTTCCCTTCCCGGCTGGGACTGTTGGGAGTCGCCGCCGCCTGCCTTTCCCCCTGCCTTTCCCTTCCCGGCTGGGACTGTTGGGAGTCGCCGCCGCCTGCCTTTCCTTCCCGGCTGGGGCCGTTGGGAGTCGCCGCCGCCTGCCTTTCCCCCTGCCTTTCCCTTCCGGCTGGGGCCATTGGGAATCACCGCTGCCTGCCTTTTCCTTCCCGGCTGGGGCCGTTGGAGTCCCCGCCGCCTGCCTTTCCCCTGCCTTTCCCTTCCCGGCTGGGACTGTTGGGAGTCGCCGCCGCCTGCCTTTCCCTTCCCGGCTGGGGCCGTTGGGAGTCCCCGCCGCCTGCCTTTCCCTTCCCGGCTGGGGCCGTTGGGAGTCGCCGCCGCCGGGCGGCCCAGTCCCGCGTTGCCTCGGGAAGGGAAAGGCCACGGCTGAAGGCCACCGCTGGAGCGAAGCTGCGCGCAGTCGCTGCGCTAGCATCGGATCGGGCGTGCCGGACGGTTCCGACCGAGCCCGAGCGTCGTCTTTGGTGCCTGCCCAGCACCGTGAGCTCCCTGTACCGGGAGAAGGGGAAGACCCCCGGGCGGGGCAGGGAGAGGAGCTTCTCCTGCCCTCCCCTCTTTCCGCGCCCACCGGTGTCCCGCAGGGCGACCCCGCCCGCAGTCGCCGCCGCTTGAAAGAGACGGGCCGGGTGTGGGTAGAAAGGCGCCGGGCGCCTTGGAGGAGAAGGTCCGCGTTCGCCTGTCTGCCCGCGGATGTCAGCGGAGCTTTGCCGCTGCTACGGGAACACTTTACTGCCATCGCCCTCAAAGGGGGCAACCGGACAGGGAATCCGAGGGCAGCGCTTGTTGCATGCCGGAGGCGACAAGCCCAGCTGGGTGGACGTGTTTGCCCAGAGACCCCGTATGAAGCAGCGGCAAAGCTCCGCTGACATCCGCGGGCAGACAGGCGAGCGGGACCTTCTCCTCAAAGGCGCCCGGCGCCTTTCTACCCACCCCTGGCCCATCTCTTTCAAGCGGCGGCGACTGCGGGCGGGGGTCGTCCTGCGGGGACACCGGTGGGCGCGGAAAGAGGGCGGCGGAGAAGCTCCTCTCCCTGCCCCGCCCTGGGGGTGGTCTTTCCCTTCTCCCGGTACAGGAGCTCCGCGGTGCTGGGCGGGTGCCAAAGACGACGCTCGGGCTCGGTCGGAACCGTCCGGCGCGCCCGATCCGATGCTAGCGCAGCGACTCGCGCAGCTTCGTTCCAGCGGCGGCCTTCCAAGCCGTGGCCTTTCCCTTCCCGAGGCGGCGGGACTGAGGTCGCGCCGGCGGCAGCGACTCCGACAGCCCTGGCTGGGAAGGGAAAGGCAAAGGCGCTTTGCCTTTCCCTTCCCGAGGCGGCGGGACTGGGGCCGCCCGGCGGCAGCGACTCCACACCATTTTTTTTTTCAGAGGGAATCTGACTCGAGTATAAGTCGAGGGGATTTTTCAGCACAAAAATGGGCTGAAAAACTCGACTTATACTCGGTATATACGGTATATCTGTTTTCAACATTTCTCCTGTTATGACACCTTTCAAATACATCTTTACAATTTTTCAATATTTTCGTAGCATTTATAATGACGTAGTTCATCATTTTTTTTCTTGGACAATAATATTGAGAGCTTTATTTTTGGCTTTAAACTTCAAAATATTACTGTAATTTCTGTGTCTATTCCTGGAATACTGAAAGTCAGGTTCCATAGACAAAGTCAAGATTCATAGGTACTTTATTATATACATTGTATTAAATGTTCATATTGGTTGCCAGTTTTCCTCTAAAAATCTCCTTACTCATTACATTTAAACATTCCTAGGTACAGTAGGTACCTGAAATTTTTTAAATAAAACATAATTTAATTGGCTTATAGGAGTTGACTTTAGATATACTGTATATATCTCTAAAACACTTCTAGCATTCTCTCACTTCAGTTTTATTCAGAATATATTTCTTTACTTTTCTTCTTAGTTTCAGTTAATCTACTGTACCCCCTTGCTTATTTTTTTTTTCATCCATTTCCAGAATATTTTTTTCATTTTCATCAAAACATTTTGATATATTACTTCCATTATCAAGTCTAAACCTTGCTTCTTCTCTTGCACTAGAACAAAGGACACCAAAATCTAAATTTTTCTTCTTTCTTTTTTGCAATTGCATAATAGTTGTTACTGTTGATTCTGATTACATGGGAAAATAACTAAGTTGATTTTTGTGAGGAGTTGCAATTGAAATTTACTTTAAAAATAGCCACAGATCAGATGTACTTCATATTATTATAATTACCATGATAAATACTGTGGAATGAGAGGATCTATTTAGCAGATTCAAATAGCAGCTGTGAAAACTTCCTTATAGTTTTAATATCTACACTTAAACCTTAAAGTTTATATAACTAGTAATTCTATTTGAAAGGAAAATAAACTTAAAATTGTGGAGACTTCATTTGGAATTCACCTTGTTGCTTTGGAAATAATCAGAGACTTCACGAATGGATTTGCTTCTGAAGAATGACTTCAGATAAGTGAAATATAAAGCTTCTTATAAAATGAATTATCAGTTGCTACCTACTGCAGTACATCCATTCGTGTTCCAGATTTCTTTTGTATTCTTGTGAAGGTCACCTATGTTTAAATATAAATATAAAGCTTGCCTTGAGAGAATGTGATCCATTGCAGCAGCTGGAATAGCAACAGCTTGAGCAATTAATACAATAATGCAATACGCCATCTCCGGTGGGTGATTAAAGATCTCATTCCATTCATCCTCATTACTTAAACTTGAAGATAGAGATGGGGATGATCATTCCCAGAGGATATAGGTCCAAAAATAATTATTCATACTCTAAACATACTGTAGAGTCCTTTTTAAAAATGATCTTACCAATCTGCTGAATCTATCTCTCTACATCTGCCTCTGCCTCTGTCTGTCTGTCTGTTTCCTCCACTCTCTCTCACACAAACACATCTATTACCCATCTATCAATCATCTATCTATCATCTGTTTGTCTGTATCTATCTATCTATCTATCTATCTATCTATCTATCTATCTATCTATCTATCTATCTATCTATCTATCTATATCATCTATCTATCTTCATTTGCTGGGAATCCAGAAACTTTTGGGAAATAATTTTTCAAGCAGCTAAATTGTGTCAAACATGCTATAGATACTGCACATGTAATCAAAATAATGCACTGCAAGCAAACAACCAAGTATACAAAATCAATGGTTACTTCTCATGGAGAAAAGTAGGATAGTGGTATTTAAGCATGTTTATTTTTCAGCTGCCCATAGTTTTTTCTATTCCATCTTCCTTCTAGCCTCTTTCCTTGCAGAATACAAAAGTTTGTTGAAGGTCTACAAAATAATCTTCCATGTTTTGGCAGTGTGATGGAATGGATCACAATTGATTTTGGACATGCACCTAGATTAAACACCAGCAGTGTCCACTACTAGGGAACAAAATGCTTATTTGTCTTCCATGTGATCACAGAAGCAGTCACAAATATGTAGGTGGAGTGACTATCTCTTTTTAATTTTTTCATCTCATCCTTTGGTAATAAAGCACATCAAGCTTGAGAAAGCCTGCATATGAAACTGGCCATCATCACCACCACCAACATTTTCTTTTATTTCATAGATAATTCTATAATAATAATTTAGCATGTGAACGCTCTAGCAGCTGTTTTCTCTGGCCAGCCAAGCCTAGTGCGTTCTGTAAGTTAAATGATATGAGTGAAATATGAAAGCAAACAGAGAGGGAAGTATAGTTAGCATTCATTCATTGCTTATGTTGTACAGGCTGTCAGAACTAATGAAATTTTATGATAGACGGGCAGCTATCAGCTTCCTGGCGTTATTTATCTTTCTTCCTCCTGGCTCCATGTATGCTCCCAATGATTTTTCATCCATCTTTTTTTTTAAAAAAATGCCAAGATGACAAAGCACAGACTTCACCTCTCCACACAAAACTGACTAACTGTATCAGAGCATGAACATAATTAGCATTCATCGGTGGTGTGTAATGTAAGAAAGGTGGGAAGAGCATTTTATCTTGTAGAATTCCTCAGACGTATCTACAAAATAGCTTTAAAATACCACTTGCACTCTTTGATTCTTCAATGACTTTCCAAGAAATTCTAGGATCATTCTGTGACTGAGAGTTCCTCCCTCTTTGCTCCTCCTGGTAGAACAGATGTTGGCATGCACATTATTCTGATTAAGGAAACTGCTACTCCTTTTCTGTCATTAATTAAAAGAAGTGTCACTTCAGGATGACACACTTGTTTGTGATCGCCTTGAAGTAGCCTTGTGAAGTAGCCTTTGTAATCGCCTTGAAGTACAGCAAATGATCCACGTGTATCCAAAGCCTAGGAGTAAATCTAGCTCTAATCTCACCTATCATATATAAAAAGCACCATCACTAAATTGGAATAGGACGAATTCCTAGTAGAAAAAAAATAAGTGGATGGTTCATGTCATTTGTATATGACTTTTGATGTAAAATGCATTCTTTAGTGTACCCCCCCCACTTTCTGCACAATCCAAAAACCAATAAAATAAAAATGGAAAAATCACATTGCAGTTCTACATATTGCATCTCATCAAATTTCAGCTTCCAGCCTCAAGTTGCCTTTATTATGTTTTGTGGCAAAGCAACATAATTTGCATTAGATCCTCCACGTTTTAATTATCATTGCCTTTACTCTTGAAGGGGTGATATTTGAGAAGATATCACTTGGGAGTCCTCCTGGATCCATGGTTACTGCTTGATAGGGAGGTGGAAGCTATGGTTGGAGTTTGCGCAATCCCAGCTGAGGTGCTAGTTCTAGTTCTACAAGGACCAAGGTGGGGTTGTTGTTCTTTAGCAACAGTAAGACATATTCATATTGCTGTTGAAGTCAAAGAAGAACCTGCAGCAAAGAGTCAACAGAAAGAAAACACAATACTGGACTCTGGATGGTGGCGTTGCAAATGTCATGTGATTTAGGTGTTGAGGAACAGGGCAAAAGAACAGTGAAAAGGAGAGATATAGTTAGCATTTCTAAGCTTGTGCTGTAGATTAGTGCATGTAGGAGAAGGAAGAAATGAATAGTGAAGCATTTTGTACTGTATGCAAAGCAGTAGAAATTTAGGTCAGTTGATATACCATACTGTTAGATTTTATTATGGTACATAGTAGTATCAGGCTACACAATACCGGTGTATATGTGAAAAATCCAATTTAATATGAAGAATGTATCTTGATTGACATGAAAAATGGTAGAACATCATGCTGACTGAAACCAAAGTTTTAATCTCATGTTTTTTCACATATCAGTCTGCACATCTGCTTTATTTTTGCATAGTATTTAGTATAATGATGATTATGATAAAGAACCATGATTAATACTTAGTTGTCACAAGTGTTGGTAACAAATACATTTCATGTATACAATGTCCATTATAGAAGTTTAAACCTCTTACTAAGGAGGGTCAAACATGGTTTATTTTCATAGTAAAATAAACTTCTTAATTTATTCTATGCAGTTATGGGTACAATACTGATATTTTTTATTGCTTTGAACCTAACTTAGATTAGATTCTGAATGATGAATCAAGCTCACATCCCTTCATGCTTGATCCAGAAAAGTCATTGATTCTATCAGCTACAAATGGACTAGTATTTCAATTCTCTGTTCTACTTATAACTCCATAGGTCTGGTAATAATTCCAACAAAAAGACAACATAGAGTTTTGTCAGAAAAAAATAAGTGCTGAATCTCATGCATGCTACATGGAAAGTCCTGGAAAGATTCTCTTTGACAACTATTGACTAGAAATGGGAGAAGATAAGGGGGTTTCTCCCCTAAAAATAACTATTTCCTGGAAAAAGATAGATTTGTAAAAATATAGCCATTAACATAACATAGAATTATTAAGTGAAATGGATTGATCTAATATTACTTTGTATGGTCTCCTTTCCATATTTGTATCTAAAATAGTAGTCAGACATCAGCTTTGGGGCAGGGAGAAGGAAAACTGCAAACACAATATCATCTTGTCTTTATTATATGAGACAAGAAAGATGTGGTATGGGAAAGCCATGTTTAACTTTTATCAATAGTTCTTCACATTTCATATTTTAAGCCTCATCTATCATTCTATCAAAGATCCTGGGTCCAAATATGATAGAAACACAATACTTTTTCCAAGAAGGATATCACATTTATCTGTTACGGTATTTTTAAAGATTAAAGTTTTATTGACTTATTTTGTGTCTCATTTACATTTGTTATATGTCTGCAGGACACATGTTAGTTGAGAAACGGTGTCTTTTATCCTTTATTTCAGGCCACAGTATAGGGTTACTTTTCAATAAGACATGTCTTTAAACATGTTTTATATAATAAGTAACCAAAAAAAACCCCATGTGTATTAAACTTACATTGTGAAGCTTTGTTTAATCTCTTTCTTGTCTTTCTTTTTGATTAATGTTCTTCTTATACTTGTTTTGTATTCTAAACATTTTATTCTTAGTTCTATCTTGATGTTTAATTTGTTCAGGAAAAAAAGACAAAAAAGTATATTTATGAATTCAGTGGGTTGGTTCTCAAACTTTAGAATGACCCACTGAAACCAACAGAACAAATTAAGGATGATTCTAAAGGTGGCTAAGTTTGAATTTATTTCTCTCATTTATAGAGCAATATTTTGAAACTTGAGTTCATCTGCCAATCAGAGATAGGATATTGGGAGCCAGAACTTGACACATACTCAAAGGTTCCAGTTTGGCTATAGGGAAAGGTTGACTCACTCTTTCCTATGTGAATGATTTAATAAACTCTTAAACCCTGTGGAATTGGCACTCCCAGACTACATGTATTAGATGTTAAGTCATAAAGTCCTAACTTCAGTGGTCCTTAAAAGGGAATTGAAAAAAGGCTTCCACATGTCCTTTCCATTATCAAGGACCTCAGATTCAACACCTCCTTTCTTTTCCTTCATTTCTGAACCAGGGGAAATATTTTCCACTGACCTGCCTGCAGGGATATAAAAGAATGTACTCATTAATCTTACTGAAATAAAAAGCTTGGATTACCATCTTTGAAAACGGTCCAGGGGGGAAAAACTTATTTCCTGGAGTAGGAGTGAATAGAGAATATATATAGTTGGGTTTAATTGCTTCTAAGGTCTGTGATACCATTCTTGGCTGCCAATATTTGTGAGATTTAATTCACTAATTGACATTTACCTTTCCCACTCATCAGCATCAGAACAAATTTCCCTGCATAACATAGATTTCTGCCCCCTGGACTAACCTTTCCTGGTGCTGCATCAACAAAGCAATGCTAATAAAAATATCCATCTGTGCTTCAATATAAACAAAGCATTAATATACCAAACTGTGGCTTAGATTATATTAGAGGCAGCTTTAATGATATTACACATCTGTTAGGGTGCATTTCCTGTCCAGGCGTGCTTGGTTGGCTTGTCTCTCTTGTGATAACTTTTTATGGAATAAAAACCAGGGTGCGTATTTCCTATGTTTAGTAAGCTTCTGTGGCAGAAGCAACAGACGTTGTCCATTATAAATGGCATTTTACCCAATACAAGCTCATGCAAAAAAAAAAAAAAAAAGGTCATTTGGATCAATGTAGGAAACAAAACATAATTGTTATTAAACTTCAGCATATTTATTTTCTCTGTTCACATTTCAGATATCGCTACGCTGTCCCCCTTTTCTTACCAGCAGTGTTAGGGTTGATAAATATGTCAGAACTGGACAGTACAATGTTTCTTAAAATGTCTGTAGAACATAACCAGAGTGAAAAACCTACAGTGAGAGTTATAAATAGAATATGAGACCACTTCAGGTGTGCACTTATGGAAATATTACACAAAAACATATGGGAATGTAGGGGAGAATTGAAACCTAGCTTCCCTTTCATATTATTTTCTATATGAATGTAAGTACTCATATGAAGAACTATCTAATCCCACATTTTTGTCACTGACTGGTTCTGCTTCCCATATTCTGAATACATACAGTCTAATAGGTGTCAACTTATTCACCTCTATCTAAAACCAAAAGTTAAATTATTTCTTTAAATACAATTCTCATATTTCACTCTATTAAGAGCAAAGGGTTGAGGCTATAGGAATTGAATTGAATGTCTGAACATCTGATCTCCAAGGTTAAATTGCAATATTCAAAGCATTTTCAAGGCTGGAAGAATTGTAATAAATAATTGCAACAAAAATATGCATCTTAGTCATGCATTTTATACTGAAAGTAAAACAATGAGAATTAGTAGTGTGTCTTAGTCGTACATTTGGGAATGTTTTTCCTATAGAAAAATAATCATGGTGGGGCAGCTTCATTTTTCTAGCTATGGATAGGAATATATTGCCTTCCAAGATGTTGCTGATCTTTATTGGCTGTGACTGATGGAAGTTGTAGTTCAGCAACATCTAGAAGTCCATTGGAACCTGCAAAAAACTAGTATACTTGTCTATTTAAAACAGCAGTCCCATCTACATTTTGTTTGAAATGTACTTGTACTTGCCCCGCCAAAATAGGACTGGATTTTTTTTAAAGTTTTTTAAATTTTTTACAACAAACATACAAATAAAACATAAAAATATAAAACCATCTTTCAATTATATATATATATATATATATATATATATATATATATATATATATATATACTGAAACGTGCTACACATACATACCTTACATACATACATACATACATACATACATACATACATACATACAGTGTGTCAGTTGGTTACAATCTTTTGTGCTATCCTTTTTTTTTACTATTACTCACAAGTTGTATAAATTCTCACGGTATCAATCTAGCATGTGCTTATATGGTATCAATCATTAATCATTCATTTGACTAAACTATTTTTCCATCATTCTATGAGGTATTCTAAATTTCATTATAATTTAATCTTATACATTCATCCAATGGTTATATTTTTTATATTGTTTTCTATATCAATCTATTAACTTTTTATTGTAAAGCTTCCTAATCTATTTCTTTACCATGTCTTTTTATCTAACCATTGATAAAATAAATCCCATATCATATAAAATTGTTTGCCTTCTTGTTCTCTAATTTCAAATGTCAATTTACTCATTTCAGCACAGTCCATGATTTTCCTAATAATTTCCTACCGCATAGGTATTTTTTCATTTTTCCAATTCTTAGAAAATACAGTTCTAGCCGCTGTTAAAACATTTACAATCAAATATTTCAATTCTTTACTGTATATTTCCGGTATAATTCCCAAAAAGAATATCTCAGGTTTAAAGTCTAAGTGTTGTTTTATCATTTTTTCCAACCATGTGTGGATTATAGTACAGTATCTTTTTGCATGCGAGCATGTCCACCGCATATGGTAATATGAGCCAGGTATCTGATGACATTTCCAACATTTATCCGATTTATTCTTGAACATTCTCGCAATTCTCGTTGGGGGTAAGTGCTACCTGTAAAACATCTTATACAAATTTTCTTTATATGCAGTTGACATTGTCATTTTATAATTTTGAGACCACAATTTTTGCCATTTATCTAGATCAATCCCATATCCAAAATTTTCCCCCCACGCAATCATTGTTTCTTTAACTTGTTCTTTCTCTAATTTAAACTCCAGCAAATGTCCATAGAGTTTTTAAATTACTTTTTCATCAGTACCTGTCAAAATTTTACCTAAATCAGTCAACTTATCATAGATACCTTCTGTTTTAATATCTTTATCAAATCTAGATTGTATTTGCAAATATGAAAACCAATTCATTTTTACACCTTGTTCTTCCAACGCTTGCATAGATTTAAGTTCACCCTTTTCATTCAATATTTCACCATATCTAACTGTTTGTTCCTTTTTATATATTATTGGATAAGGAAAAGCTTCAATAGTAGAAAACCATAGTGGAATTTTTAGATAATATTGCTTTTTTATCTTCTCCCAGTTTAAAAACAATGCTTCTCGAATATAATGTCTTCTAAAATACCCCTGCGTTTTAGTTCTCTTATACCAGAGGAAGGCATGCCATCCTAACAGCAAGTCATGTCCTTCTAAATTCAAAAGTCTAGTATTCCTTAGTGATATCCACTCCTTTACCCACATCAAACTCATCCCCTGGTAATATAATTCCCAATTGGGCAAAGAGAATCCTCCTCTTATTCTTGCATCTTGTAACAGTTTAAGTTTTATTCTCGCTTTCTTCCCCTGCCAAATATATTTTAGCACTATTTTATTTAGATCTTCAAAAAATTCTTTTCCTAGTCTAATTGGAATTGTCTGGAATAAATATAAAATTCTAGGCAATAAATTCATCTTAATTGTAGATATTCTCCCAATCAATGATAATTGTAAATTTTCCAATTTTATCAAATCTGTTGCAATCTGTTGTTTGAGTTTAAGATAGTTGTCCTCCTTAAGTGTGCAACATCTTGATGTTATATGTATCCCTAAATGTTTAACCTTATTTGGATCCTGGATCCCCAAAATTTCCTCCAATTCCTTCTTTCGTCTTGCTAATATGTTCTTTGTTAAAATCTTTGTTTTATCTTTATTTATTTTCAAACCTGCTACTTTCCCATGCTCTTCTATCTTTTCTATCAGTTTAGGTGCTGACTCCAATGGATCCTCTAATATGAATACCAGGTCATCTGCAAAAGCTTGCAATTTATACTCTTCTTTTTTAATTTTCATTCCTTTTATTTCTTGTTCTTCTCTGATGTTCCTATTCAGCACTTCCAGTGTTAACACAAACAACAGAGGCAACAGTGGACAGCCTTGTCTGGTTCCTTTTCTTATATCTATAAAGTCTGTTAACTCTCCATTTATCATAACCTTTGCAGTTTGTTTACAATATATCATTTCTATGGCTTGGGTAATTTTTTTACCGAAGCCCATTTGGTCCAATTGTAGCAGCATAAAATGCCAATTCACATTATCAAAGGCTTTTTGTGCATCTAAAAGCATCAAAGCCATGTGCCTCATAGTATTCCAGTGTGTCTCAAATTATTCTCATATTGTTTTTAATTTGTCTGTTCGGCAGAAATCCAGAAAATAGGACTGGATCTTGTATTTCTGATTCAGTTCAGCAAAGAATTTTGTTTCAAATAGAAGGCACCAAGAAGATCATTTCACCAGCTTCATAGAGAAATATGCTTTGTGATAGCATGTGCTTATATGCTGAAAGCACAGCATATAACATCTGTAGACTTCCTTTGCTATTTCAGGTCAAATATCCTGACTTGTGTAATTCCTGCATCAATGTTTTAAAGCATCCTGTTAACTGATCTTACATTATGGGCAAAAAATTCCCTGAAGTCACATTTCCATGAAACGAAAGAGGTACATAGTGTTTAAAAGCCATTTTTTCCAGGAAAAGCTATTCATCTGATATCTCAAGCCATCACCATATTCATCAGCTTTACACACATTCTATACAGAGCACACTCAATGTAAAAATAGCTATGTATAACTAAATTTGATCTTACAATGTTCTGGATTAAAAATAGTCCACTCAGGAACAAAGAAACAAGCAAATTGTTTCCTCTCTTTTCAGATTCATAATCTGTGGTTGATTTTGGCCAAATTATCATTCCTACCGTTCCAGTAACTTCTCTGGGAATTCTTTATTGAGCACTACAGTCTTGACTGGGCAAAATAGCAGGCATGAATCTGGGAGTCAGGAAGGTTTACATTTCTTACAACCTCACTGCAGGGCAACTGCAGAAAAATGAAGCTGCAGGAAGCAAACTTAAGAGGATTGGTGGCCTGCAGGCTATAAACAACCATGGCATTGATCCAGCCAGATCACTAATTATTCTTCGGTGTTACCTTTTAATACCTTTTAATCTGCCCTTCAAAAAATAATGTAGGGGGAATCTGAACTATAAAGTCTGAAATCACACCCATTCTTAGGAGACAAGAAAGAGAAATAAAGCAGTAGAATTAGCAGCATCCTTCTCGCACTCAGGTGACTTCTGATCCTAGAGTGGATGGTTAAAAGTGGGGAAAAATGAAGAAGAGATAGATTATTTTAAAAAAATAAATACAACAAGAACCAAAATAAGGGCTGTTCCATATGATCTTCACAACAATCCTACAAGATCTAGTCCATGGTAGAAATAGGATTAAACTTGGGTCTTGTTGTGTCAGCCTTGTAAGAGAATCCAGACAAAAAAACACATATTTCTATTGTGAATAGACTCTTGAAAGCCCTGAAAATACACCTCTCTTCCCTCGCTTTTGCAGTCCACAAAATTAGGGAGGGTCCCTTCTGAAACATTTGCCCCTCTTCCTTCTGCCACTTGTCTGACTATTTTTTTAGTCTGCAGCTCTTCATCTGTTTCCCAAGGTCATTCCCACATACCATTTTACCTAGCCTATTACTTTAATAGTTGTCCCAGTACCTAGTCTAGGAAATTTAAAGTCATGCAATATAATGCATTTTCAAAAAAGCCATTCCCTGGCCATGCTCCTGTTTTTTTAATGTTGCTCTTCATAGTTTTCATGTGGAACATGTATTTTTGGGGGGTTGGAGAAGACTGAATCACAATAGGCATTGAGTAGCGGATGCCTTTTCTTTGTAACTTCTGAGCATCTTACTCTCTTCTTTCAGCGGCTGACAGATTGATTCTTTCTTTTCAGTTCTGGTTTCCCTTAAAAGGAAGGATTCCACCATTATATGATTACTTTTCACCAATGTTCCTGCTGTTATTACTTCCTTAATTTTTCTGGGATGATTGTATAAAGGCAATGATAGTGATTCTCTTTGGTACAGTTCTCCAGTCTTTCAAGGAGAAGCTGTCAGCAAGTCAGGTTATTGGTTTATTTATTTAGTTTTCAAATGTATAAAGCTACCCATCTTGCAAAACAAGTGATTCTTGGAGGCATACAACAAATGTAAAAAACAATAGTTCACAAATGGCAACTATTATTATTACAAACATTAAAAACTCTAAAACACAGATTTAAAAAATATTAGATGACGGGATGTTAATAATAATATAGTTCCTGGAGTTCCCAGGCTTGATGACACAACCAGATCTTTTAAAGACCATTGGTTAATACTGTTCTGACCCACGCCCTTTTCCAACAAATCAAACACAATCCAAATAGAACAAAAAACTTACAATGCTTTTGCAAAATAGGTAACTGTGATAAACACAAGCCTTGCCAAACTATGCAAGACTTGCCAAAAGATAACAGACAAGAAATAATTTGCAATACAAGAATCTTCAAATACAAACTCAGGATACTGGAATGTCCACAAGGCTGGAGTTTCAAAATGTCCCGTGCTGTTCTGGCTGCTCTCCTCCAAGCAATCCTGCACGCACGCGCACTTGGCACAGACTCCTCGGGAACCTCCTCATCACTACTGCCAGCCCCCACAAACTCTGAAGGCAGCAGCCCACTCCCTAATGGTCCTGACCCCTCATCTGAGTCCTTGCTCTCCTCAGCCGTCCGCACCTGCTGCCGGCTAACCACAACAAATACTTCCTGATTGATGAAATCTGCAGCATTACTTTTGTACTAGATCTCAGTGGGATGGGAAGATGTAACTGGGGAGGTAACCTGATCCCATGCCATGTAGGGTTTTAAAGGTCAAATGCAGCACCTTGAATTGGACTCAAGCACAAACTAGTAACCAATATAGCTCATGAAGCAGAGGTGTAACATGTGTTCTATGATGAACACTGCTCACATTACTGCATTTGCACCAGCTGAAGTTTCCAGATATTCAAGGGCAGCCAAATTAGACTGCATTACAGTGGTTCAATTGAGAGAGTGTTAGTGAACATGAGTAGGGCCCTTTGATCTAGGAATGAGCACAACTGCTTACAATTAAAAGTTGTATGCAGGCCCTCTTAGCTATGACTGCCATGTGCTCTTTGAGTGGAAGTCATGCATCCAGGACTCACATAGGGTCTGTTTAGAGCAGTATAACCTCATCCAGTATTAAAGATGACATAATTCCAGAACTTGAGAATCTCAAAACCCAAAGCCACTTAGTTTTGCAGGATTCAGTTGAAGCCTACGGTTTCCTATCCAGACTGTCACAGCCTGCATTGGGATAACATATCCACAGCACTGCTTAATTTGTCAGGGCAGAGATGGATATCATATTGATGATACCTCACATCATGGCAATAGTTAACCTCACCCAGTGATATCATGTAAATGTTAAATAAGAAAGAACAGAGCATGGACCCTTCCCAATCACAATTGACTGGAATTGACTCTGGAGAAAGGAGGTGAACCAACACAACATTGTGCTGCCCTCCCTGAGTTGATTTAGAAAGGTACCATGGTCAATGATGGATATCTGCCAATATTGGCAAATGGTAAAGTAAGATAAGAATGGACAGAGAACTTCCATCCCACTCTTGGCAGAGATCATCCAAAAGTACAACCCACTGTATTTCCATCCCACATCCAGGTCTGAATCCTGATTGAAAAGTATCCAGATAATCTGTTTTATCCAAGGCTACTTGGAGCTGTTGTGCAACCACCTTCTCAATCACCTTCCCTCAAAAAGGAATAATCCAGTATCACGTAGTTCTGTATGAGCTTCTTGGGGTGGGACAAGACCAAGGCTTCCTTAAAAGGTAAAATAACAAATATCTCACTGAAGAAGGAATTCACCACCATGAGAACCCATTCACAAATGCTACTTGATTTAACAAGCCTGGAGTGGCATGACTCTAAAAAGCAAGTGGTTGAACTCACAGTCCTAAGGATCCTGTCCACTTCATTAGGCCCCAAAGTTTCAAATGAAAGAATCAAAGGTTTGTATCTCGACACTGTAAATCACTGTAATTGCAGTGCAAGCATCTTTGAGAGAACCACTTCTGTTTTTGTAGTCATATCCATATTATTTCCTTGCCTTGGTAAAAGATAGTAGATACCAACAGCAATATTTTGTTTTTCCATGTATTTTAATCAATATGCTCTTTACAGAACTGCCAAATTCATTCATTTAGATTTCTCAGCAGGACTGGATATTTTTAACACACAGGGCAATCTCTCTTGCCATTTTATCATTTCTGTTGCTTTTGAACAAATTGTATTCTTTAATTGTATTCAATTAAAGGTCACTGGAGTTATCCCACCAGGTTCCCATTATAGATATTAGATCATAGTTTTCTTTCTCTTTCTAAAAGTCCAAACCAATCTTATTTATTTCCCATACTCTCTGAGCATTAGTGTACACACAGTGAAGGTCATGGACTATAGGAGCCAATGTTCTTTCTGATTTATCTTTAAGTGGTTTAAAAGGCTCAGTTAGAGCAACACTTCCATTTTCTACAGTGCTCAAGTCTTTATCTAAGACTTTACATCACACATTTCATCTACTGCTTCACAGGATTCTATTTAAAACCCTCCTAATGAAACTTACAATGCTTTATACAGATACATTATTACTGATTCTTGTGAGTTGAACCTCATCCTGAGTAACAACCCATCATCTAGAAATTCAAACATCATCCCAGAAGCCAACTATTTCCCATCAACATGATTTGTGTAAAAAGTTAACGATTTGTAGTATTCCTTTTCTGATCCTCTTCCACGATCTGAAAGGATGAACAAATATACCATTTGAAATGACTAGATATTGATTTTTCTTCATTTTCAAAGTCTACAATTGCAGATAATATTATTTATTTCCACATGTATTAGCAGGAACTGATAACTTTCAATTGACACATTGAAGTTGTCTTATGTCCCTGATCCTGCTTACATCACGGATGTGGTCAGCATATATTTGTTTCAGTTTTTCATAGTAGTGAGTCAATAAATACCATAGAGTTGTTTCCACTTTTTCTAGAGCCTTCTTTGAACTAATCATTTTTTAAATTATTATTAACTAAATTGTACTTAACTGTTTCATTCTTACTTGCATTTCCTGCAAATGTATGCCGGATTGATAGGAAGAGAAAGAAAAGACAATTATAGACTCCTGTCCTTTCATCTTCAATTTTACTTCCTAAGACAACACCAGCAAACAAACGTTTATTTCTTCTTGATCTCTTGACAGGTTATTAAGATGACCCAGTACAAAGTCTTGCCTTTTAAGCACCCCTGGCAAACTATTCTTAATCTCCTTGTACACTTGTTCAGTGCACTTGATTCCCCAGAACTTGGCTGCCTTATGTATTTTTTTACACTCTCTGTTTACTCAGCAGGAATCAATAACTTGGTCAAGAGCTGTTAGGATACAATCCTTGCAACCAGTAACTATTCAGAAGACTATTCTAGCTCTCAAGCTCAACTTGCGATCCCTCACATGCTCTGATATTTTCTTATTTTCCCATTCAACTCCAGTTAGATGTCTCTGTTTGCTAATTCTGGATTCACTTATCCAGATATGAAAGAGGTCGCTTATATAATGTCTGTCAAAGTAAAATTATGGAAATAGAGGGGAGTAGTCCTATTTTGAAAGATGACATCACTTTCTTAATTATTGGACTGACTTTTTCATTTCCTTCAGGAAGAGCCAACATCACAGAAATTGTAGTCCTCAAAATATAATGTGCTCACAATGATCAATGTTAGTGAGCTCATGGGCTACCACATCAGGGACTATCAGAAGTTTCTCATTGTTTTAAATACAGTGTTTTTAAAGGCTTTAGAGCACTTAATAGAGAACCAAACAAGTGATAAAAGCATGAGCACAGTAGCAAAATCCTCCTGCCTTAGGTAGGCCCACAAAACTGGTACACGAATCAAAACTGAGCAAAGGCCCCTGCCACACAGCCTTTTCTTGTTGTTCACGCAGGAGAAATAAGTCCAAAAAGATCTCTAAATCATGGGCCTTCTCTGTCTGGACCTGTGCTTCTTTATTATTAGAAACTACTGAAGCAGACAAAAAGCCTCAATGAACTGTCTCTTTGCTTGGGCTCAGTGTTAGCCTATTCTATCCCATCTTAGGCTCTCACAGCCTAGAGGAATGAGACAAAGCTTCAGTGCCTTGGGAAATTAGGGTATCTTCAGCATACTAATAATTCTATTATTTTGAAACACATCTCAAAATGTGTTAAGTTCATATAAGTGTGGTAGGAATCACAATATGTAGAAAAATAGCAAGGATAGCAATAGCTCTGGTAAAAATTTGGGATACAAGAATGCATCAGTGTAGTTTGTGTTGGAATTCACAATGATTGAATTCCTCAGCTTTACAGTGCACTGAAGCTTGTGTTACCATTTATTTCTTCCTCATATCACGTTTGCTTCTTCCCTCTACCACAGCCCACCAGATGTCTGCTATCTTCAAGTCAAGTTATATTTCCATCTACAAAGAGTTCCAGATTGCACTCATTTTCCCAAACCAGGAGCAGCAGATCAACTTCCTAGGTCTGAAACCAAAAACAGCAGATCAACTTTCAGTGCGATGAAAAGGATTAGGCTGTATTTCCGAGGCTCTGTCTGTAGCCTAGTAGATTGTTTAAAGTTGCAGATTTGAAATGCTAAGTTTCTTCAAAGGATTAATTCATCTTTTGATCCAATGAGCACTCTGCCGAATGCTTTGTTCCCTATCTCATCCAAACACATGGTGTCTTTTAGAAGTTAATAATCCCGTTTGCTGCCAAATAACAGCTTTTTTTTCTTTTCAATATTGCACTATCAGGTGGAGTATAAGAGGTTTAATGTCTCGGGCATTTCTTTTCTCTCAAAAATTAAATCAGGTGTATCTAGTGCTGGAAGAAGCAACCCTTTACCACACTATATAGGTGTTCTTTTCAAATCTTCCCCAGCGGCTCATGCTGATTTGAACAATCCATGACTGCTTTAAGAAAAAGGATAATTTTATGTCTCTGAATCATTCCTGGTTTCATTCTTGGTATTATGAATGGAAGAATAGCGCACTTTATTATTTCTAAAAAAATGTACCAAGTGCCCAGAGATCTATGATTTGGGGGCATAGTGAAACAATGGAAAGAGAAAAAATGAAGAACAAAGAGGAAGCTAAAAATTGCAAATAGTTTTAAAAGCTGCAAAAATCATGATCCGTCCTTTTTCTGACATTTTATTAAGAAGGAAGTCATTGAACTGGAAGTGAATCAATTTCAAAGAAAATTCTCCGCATATGCCAAGAGACAGCCTAAGGCTACAGTTTTATACAGTAATCATTTTACCTTGGAGAAAGATCCACTCTGATTAAGGATAAAAACTACATACTTAGTTTTTAAAAGTAGCCAGATGGATGTTACCTTCATTAATAATGGTTAATGTAATAGTAGTGGCAAAAATAGAAATAAATAAATAAATGGTCCTTTTCTAATGTTTTTGTCCTTCTCGAGTGAGGAGAGACCAGTAGCATTCTCATTAATCCTGCCTCTTGTATTATTCAGCTCCACCCCATCCTTTGAATTAAATGGCGAAAGCTTGTCCCATTATTTAGAATCCTGATTGCACAGGAAATCTAATATGGAAAGCAATGGATTTTTTTTTCGTTTCATTTTAACAGAGGGACCATGATCAGTGAATGTATCCCTATGCTCCCCTTGTACAACTCTTGTTTGTGGGAAGCTTGAGATGTCTGAAAGCTCTTTAATGTTGTGAAGAAGAGAGGTTGGACAGAATTTATCTTGGGAATCCACTAAGTGGCAAAATTGCCAAGCTGATGAATGGCTGCTGGTGAGTAGCCCAATAAGTTTGAAGAGATGATTGGAGAAGGAAATTCATCCCAATACACTTCCCCTTCAGCCAGAGGGAAAGGGCAAGCTACATCAGAATGGAAAGCTATAAACATTGTAGATCATGTGGCTACTGCAGCAATTATAAATATTATTATGGTTCATCACATAAGTCAGCCCAAAGTTCAGACTGGATTTGGCATTTTTGTCTGCCTACTGAGTCCCTTCCCAAGGACCTGGATAGGGCAATGTGGATGTTAATGGCATTAGCGGTATTGTCTCGGGATGTAAGAGGTGCTCCAGTTGTTTGGGGATTGCACCTGAAGTGCCTATTAATATTGGTACTATTTTTGCTCTCTTTTAACACACTTTTCTATTTCTATTTGCAGGTCATTGCATTTTGTGATTTTCTCCAATTCTTTTTCTTCTATTCTGCTGTTTTCAGGCACTGCTAGATGCCCACTGTTAGATCTGGGAGAGTGGGCGCAAGAACGGAGACGAGGCATCGAATAGTGACTCCAACTCTTTATTAGTGACTTCAGAACAGAGCAAAATACTCAGGCAGCAGCAGCTCCTTTTATAGAGCTGGCTGCTGTCAAACATCCAATGATTTGAGTTTGCCGCGCTTGGGGCGTCCAATTGCGGCGACCCATTAACTAGCCAATCGGATTAGTCTAAAACCACCAATCACGATCGGCTATTCACAGACCAATCAAAAGTGCAGGATTATGAGCCTGCCGTGGAAGGAAAGCAATTAGAGTTTCAGGCTTACAAGCCTGCTAGTTCGGAACACCCCTCCCCTCTAGGTTCCGTCTCAAGGGTGGGGTGATGTATTCTCGCAGGTAGGCAGGCCGTCGCACCTGTCTACCTGACTTGCGTTGCTCCACCAGTCTTTGTCCGGACTCTGGTTCCGGTGGGCTGTTTGCTGTGTCCAGCTGTAAAGGCGACCTGACTTCTACGCTGGGAGACTCGGGGGTGCCACCAATACTCCCTTCAAGGCTGTCATCTGGATCCTCTGAGCTGGCTGATCCCGCCTTGCTGTTTCTCGGAGAGATGACTATCTGCCACGCCTCCTCTTCAATTGGTGAATATTCTGGGTTTTGTTGTACAGACTGCGGGGTTTCGTGTACTGAACCAGGTGTTAGTTCATTTTCAACCCCCTTGATTTCCCTCCCCCCCCGGTTTGGAGTTCAGGGTGTGTGAAGGGGGTAGGTGTCATCCTTGAGCGTAGTTGGTCGATGTGGCATTTCCACAACCTCCCATCTGTGGTTTCTAATCGGTAGGAATGGGGGCCTGTAAGTTGTGTTATTTTAGCAGGGACCCACAATGGGTCACCGGTAAAGTTTTTTGCGAATACCGGGTCGCCTACCTTAAATGTGCGACATTTGCTGCTGGAACCCAGGGGCTTTTCTGGCGTGTAGGCAGGGTGCAGACGGTCGAGATGTGATCTAAGTCTCCTGCCCATCAGGAGTTCGGCTGGGCTTTTGTTTGTGGTGCTGTTTGGAGTAATATGTTGGAGGAGAAGCATCCTGGTGACTTTGTTGTGGATGTTTCCTTGCTCCATTTTGTGTAATGTTTTCTTTGTGAACTGGACCATTCGTTCAGCCCTACCATTGGCCGCAGGGTGAGCCGGCGATGTTAAGGTGTGGCATATCCCTCAGTCTTCTAGGTACTGTTCGAACGCCAAAGCGGTAAATTGTGGGCCGTTGTCTGAAACCAAGACATCTGGTAAGCCGTGTGTTACAAACAGTCTATTCAATTTTTTTACAATTGCTTCTGTGGTGGTGTTCTTCATTTTGTTGACCTCGAGCCAGTTTGAATAGGCATCTACTGTTATTAGAAAGGTATGTCCTTTGGTAGGTCCCGCAAAATCGATGTGGATGCGGGACCATGGGCTCCTGGGCGTTTCCCATTCCGTTGGTGGTGCTTTTGGTGGAGCCGAACATGTTTCCTGGCATTTGTTACAGGTGGCTACCCAGGTTTCAATTTGACCATCCATACCTGGCCACCAGGCGTAGCTCCTTGCTAGTGCCTTCATTCGTACGATGCCCGGGTGTCCATCATGCAGTAATTTCAAGACTTTATTTCGTAGCCTTTCTGGGATGATGACTCTGTCTCTCCACAACACACACCCTTTTTGGGAGAAAAGTTCTGTCTGTCTGTTTTTGAAGGGTTTAAATGTGTCGTTGGGTTCGATTTCAGGCCAACCTCTTTCCACCCAGCTGAGGACCCTCGCCAAACAAGGGTCCTTCCTTGTTTCCGATGCGATGTCTTGCGCAGTTAGTGGTGGTGAAGTAAGTGTCTCAATTTGTAGTGTGGATAGGGTTGGAGCTGGATCGTCTAGGAATTCAGGTAATGGTGAACGGCTTAAGGCGTCAGCATGGGGAATGGCTTTCCCCGGTCGATGTCTTAATTGGTAATCGTATGCAGCTAGAAATTCCGACCAGCGTGTCATTCTTGGCGATAGGATGTGGGGAGTTGGTTTATCCCCTGCCAAAATGCCAAGCAATGGTTTGTGATTGGTGATTATAGAAAAGGATCTTCCATATATGTACTCGTGAAATCGTTTGATTGCAGATACAACAGCGAGGGCCTCTTTATCTAATTGGCTATAGTTTCTCTCAGTTTTAGATAAAGTTCTTGAAAAAAATGCAATAGGCGCCTCCGTACCGTTTGGTAGGACGTGGCTCAGGATAGCTCCTACTCCAAACGGTGAGGCGTCGCAGGTTACAGTTAATGGTAGTGTCTCGTTATATTGTATCAATACAGCATCTGATGTTAAGAGGTCTTTTACTTGCTGGAAAGCCTGCTCTTCTCGACGTCCCCAGAACCAGGAAGCCTTCTTGTCGAGGAGCCTATGCAGGGGTTCAGCAACAGTCGCCTTCTGGGGTAGGAAGATGTTATAAAAGTTAATGAGTCCCAGGAAGGCTTGGAGATCTGTCTTGTTCCTAGGTCTTGGGGCGTTTTTTATTGCAGCCAATTTTTTTTCAGTAGGGTGAATTCCTTGTTTGTCAAGAAGATAACCAAGAAATTCAACCCTCTCAGTGCATAGTTGGCACTTTTCCTTCTTGACCTTTAGGCCTGCGTCTTTGAATTTTTGAAGGACCATTCTTAGGCATTTTTCTAGTTGACTTCTTGTGGAGGCGGCTATCAAGACATCATCGAAGTAGGGTACAACCCCTTTTATACCCTGCAGCAACCTTTCCATCAAACTTTGAAAGATGCCAGGTGCTACGCTCACTCCAAACTGGAGTCTGTTACATTTGAATGCACCTCTGTGTGTGACTATGGTTTGGGCTTCTGCGGTCTCTGCATCTACGGGTAGCTGCTGGTATGCTTGGGCTAAATCAAGCTTTGTGAATACCTTTCTGCCCCCGAGTGAGTGAAGAAGGTGTTGGACCACGGGCACGGGGTAGGCGCTCTGCTGTAGTGTGTGGTTCAGGGTGGCCTTGTAATCCCCACAGATTCTCAAAGATCCGTCTGGTTTTATGGGGGTTACAATTGGGGTCTCCCATCGGGCGTGGTCGATGGGTTCTAATACACCCTGGGCTATTAACTTGTCCAATTGTTCGTCAATCTTTGGTTTGAGTGCAAAGGGCACTCAACGAGGCTTAAGGCGAATGGGTGCTACATCAGGGCAGAGATTAAACGATATAGGGGACCCCTTGTACTTGCCTAATTGCTCGGTGAAAACTTCTTGGAAGTTCCGGATGAGGGCCGCCTCCCAGTCATCGCTTACGGTCTGGTTGATGCCTGCCAGCTCGATTCCTAGCGGCGCGAACCACTGCAAACCCAATAAACTGGGTCGGTCTTTGTCGACGATGATGAGAGGTAGGGTTGCGGTGTGGTCTTTAAATGAGACTTGGACGTGACTGGAACCAGCGACTGGAATCCGATTCCCTGGTAGTCCTTTAATATAAGTTTCTGAGTGCTGAGATCCTGGCGGCGGATGTCAGGGATCAGCTGCTTGAGGTTTTCAGGGAGACCATTGATAGGGAAGACCTGGAGTCGACTTCCATAACACATGGTCGTTTTTCAATGGTGACCCTTACCCGGATTTTCCTTGCATCAAGGGATGAGGCGTGGCCAATGGTGATGGTCTGATGCGCCTCTTCTCGTCTGGTAGAGGTGGCTAGTGCTCGATTTCTGTTGTGGGGTTCCATTGGTTGGCTTGGCGGTCCCAGTTTAATGGTGGGGTGCCTGTTGTCTGCCGGAAACTATTCTCTCTTCTGTTTGGGCTGGATCCTCGCTGGCTCCTGCAGACTTTTGCAATGTGGCCCCTCTTCCCACAGGAATGACAGAGGCGTCTAGGAACTTGCAGTCTGACCGCGGGTGGTTTCCCCGCATCCAGCACATTGATATGGGGGCTTACGACCCGCTGGCCTCGCTGATCGCTCCGATCTGAGTCTATTGACTTCCTCTTCCTCACTTTCCGATGAGGATTAGGAGTCTTCATGGTGGGTGGTCATTGTGTGTCTCTGAGGGAAGAGCAGCGTCACTGGCAAGTTAGCGGATTGGTTCCATTAAGCTTGGCACATTCGGGCTGCTGACTTCCTGGTTGCTTCTGCTGCAGTAGCATCGGCTATGACATCTGCGAGGGCGATGTCCCCCTTTGCCATAATCTTGCTTTGGGTGGTGAGGTCTCTTAAACCCAGAACGACCGATCTCTCATGGCTTCTTCCAGATTTGCGAAACCACAGAGTCCACCCAAATTCCTGAGGTTCGCTATGAAGTCCCCAACGCTTTCGCTTTCCTGTTGGTCCCTCTGGTAAAACTCGTGTCTCCTGATGAGGGTTGGCACTGCTGGGGCATAATGTGCCCTGAGGATGGGAGCAAGGGTATCCCAGTCCATTGTTTTGACTTCTGCCGGTTTGGCGAGTGCTTTTGCCATCTTGAAAATGGCGGGTCCGCAATGCGTTAGGAACACAGCTCGTTTCTTGCCAGGCGTAGCATCCTTCAGGTTATTGGTTTCCAGGAACATTTGAAACCTGTCCATGTATGAGTCCCAGTCTTCGTTGGCTGGATCAAATGGAGCGGGTGGTATGGCGCCGCTGGTCATCTTGCCGCTATCGGTGTGCCCTCAGCCACGTGCTCTGTTAGTGTTCCGCAAGTGCTCAGTCAGCTCTATCATCTCCGCATCCCACCTTCGTCGCCAGTGTTAGATCTGGGAGAGTGGGCGCAAGAACGGAGATGAGGCATCAAATAGTGACTCCAACTCTTTATTAGTGACTTCAGAACAGAGCAAAATACTCAGGCAGCAGCAGCTCCTTTTATAGAGCTGGCTGCTGTCAAACACCCAATGATTTGAGTTTGCCGCGCTTGGGGCGTCCAATCGCGGCGACCCGTTAACTAGCCAATCGGATTAGTCTAAAATGACCAATCACAATCGGCTATTCACGGACCAATCAAAAGTGCAGGATTACGAGCCTGCCGTGGAAGGAAAGCAATTAGAGTTTCAGGCTTACAAGCCTGCTAGTTCGGAACACCCACCATCCAGACTTTTTTGGTCTTTCTTATCAAGAGTTAAGTCTGGGGTGTTCTGTGGGAGGTGCTTGTCTGTATAGACAACACTATCTATACCAAAGTGTATTTGGCATTGGCCTTTTGTTGTAGATCACAATAACAAAAAGTGCTAGCAACAGAAGAGAAGACTAAAAAACACTCTATAGCAGTCCAGGGGACAAACCAAAGATCTGAATAAAGAAATGTGTGTTAAATAATGTAGAGACCTGGAATAAAAAAAGGCATAATATCCCAAGAGAAGCAAGGCATTCCAAGGTGAGTGTGACAAGGCCAAGAAAATCTTCAGTCTGCTAACTGTCTTCCAATAGCAGCAAAAACAAGAGTCCCTTCAAAGATTGGGATGTTTCTAGACTTTGTGAGAAACATCAAAGCTCAAGTTGTTTAATGACTTCCATTTGAACTACATTTGGCTTTTGCTCCCCAAGACTTAAAACGCTCTGTTGTTATGCTTCTTTTTTTCAGGAGTTTTACAACATTGCAAGAAGTTTTCTTTTCTGTGGGAATACTTGTTACCATTAAATTGTGGGATTGCATAATGCTTCTGTTTTATTGTTGATACTGGATTGAGGTTTTTGTACAATTATTGGTTTCTTTGAACTGCTGGTATAAACATACAAATGCTGGTACCAATATTACTACTCTTAACATCTTATGTTTTTTTTAAAGAAGCCTGTAAACATCTCTGAAAATAGTTGAAATGTGAATCCAGTCCTATGAATCTCACAACTGCCATATTATGTTGTACCAGTATGTCAAATCATACTAAGAAATTAATGTTTCCTAGTATGATTTGATTGCTTATTGTACGCTATGACTATTATTAATTGTTGTACCTTATGATTCTTGGCTCTTGACGAATGTATCTTTTCTTTTATGTACACTGAGAGCATATGTACCAAGACAAATTCCTTGTGTGTCCAATCACACTTGGCCAATAAAGAATTCTATTCTATTCTATTCTATTCTATTCTATTCTATTCTATTCTATTCTATTCTATTCTATTCTATTCCATTCCATTCCATTCCATTCCACTCCACTCCACTCCACTCTACTTTACTCTACTCCATTCCATTCGATTCCATTCCATTCGATTCGATTAGATTCCATTCTTTGTTGGAGTCAGTCTACTGTAGATTGCATTGTTGTAGATGTATAGATAGCAATAGCACTTAGATTTATATACTGCTTCACAGTGCTTTACAGCCCTCTTTAAGCAGTTTACAGAATCAGCATATTGCCCCCAACAATCTGGATTCTCAGTATAGATCACTGTATCCCAGTTTTCCCAGTCCAAAAACAATCTTATCTAGCAATATAGTATTAAAAATTAGCCACTTCTAGCCACAGCAGCAACATGAGCATTTATTAAATAAAGATCGCACCTCTCTACCATCCTGCTTCTGCCTTCCCCATCTTTTTATCTGGCTGCTGTATTTGGCTGTGAGTAGTATTTTATTCACGCTTTTATCTTTTCACCGTTTTTATTTTTTATGATTATAAGCCACCCAGAGTTACCCTGATGTATTGGTATAGACAGCCAATAAAATTTATAAATAAATAAATGAAATAAATCAGAGGGATATATTTAGTACCATCCCCAGACTTTAGGGGGAAGTTTGCTTGAAGATGGCTAGTTAGTTGTAGTGCAAGTAATTGTGATTTTCAAGTTATACATTTGGCTTTTACTTGGTTGTCCTTATTGCTTTATGTGACTTTGATAATTGTGGTTTTATTTGTTGCTAGCCACTTAAAGTTGTTATGTCAAGATAGGTAGCCCTAAAATTGAATTGAACAAGTAAATATATTCAATCCAAGACTGCCCAGTTTCTGACTTCCTAGACCTGGGAATCACTTAGCAACATCTCATCAGGATTCCATCTTGGTTTATTGGTGTTCATCTAGTGTAGGGGTGTCAAACTGGCAGCCCACGGATTGGATGCATCACATGTAGGCCATGCCCACCCCAGCTCTGCAAAGGGAAAAAACATTATGAAACGTCATGTGACGGCAATCTGACACCACGAGTTTGACACCCGCAATCTAGTACATGGTCTCCAAACACCGATCTAGCTCCTGCACTGCATTACCCAAAGTACATCTTTAAGTGCTTCCGCTTTTTTTTTTTAAATGGATGATGAAACTTTGATTGCTCATGTGACTCTTTTGTTTTACAGTGATTTAGGATTATCAGGGGAGCCCCATGGACATGACTTTGCCCTTTCTGTTTTGGGAAGATTTAAATAACTGAAATAGTTTATTGGAGTTCTATAAAAATTATCAATGCTTTGAGCTGTAACAGTGCTTCCCAACCTTTTTGGCATGGTTTTGTAGAAAACAATTTTTCCATGGACTCGGAGGAGGGGGCAATGGTTTCAGTTTCACTCACTCACCAGTTTCGCTCACTTCCAGCTATGCAGTCTGGTTCCTAACAGGCCACGGTACAGGTCTCTGGCCTAGGGGTTGGGAACCCCTGAGTTATAGGACACTGAAAACATCCGTTGCATGTCTAAAGATGACTTTCCCATTTCCGGTAGCAATGCATTGTAGAAGTTAATAATTAAGTTAATATTATAATAGGTGTGGCTTAGTTAATACCAAATTCCCACTAGAACATATCAAGCTGTTGAATAACCAAACTCAGTTTTATAATCATTTAGTGCTGCAGACAGAATTCCATGTAAAGAATGTTTTTTTTTTTTTTTGCTTTCAGACCTCTAAAGTCAGAACTGGGATAGGTGAAACTGAATGACTTAGATAACTTGAGTATGGATCTGAAAATTAAGATATTAAAGACCAAAGTCAAAAGACCACATCAGTGTTATTGCATCCAGAGTGCACAACCCAATTTCCAACACTACATTTGAGGTCATGATTTGTTAAGGTTGAAAACAAGGTTATGGGTTTCTTTCATTTTAAAAAAAAAACCTAGTGATTTCCTGCCCTTTACATATTCTAAGAAGCATCTGTGCTCTATATAAAATATTCAAACTGAAGTCAGAGAGATATATGTAGGACTTAACATGAAAAAGGAGACATTTTCTACTTCATTCCATCTCTAATAATCAGTAATACTACATTCACTTTTTTGACAACTGTCTCTTCATATTTATAAATGGATTAAATAAATTTAAATTGCCTGATTTTTCACTTGTGGAAGAGTGCTCAGTTTCACTTCAGCTATAGTTATTTCTATCACCCCCATTTAAAGCTGTGGAAAAAATAAATGTGATATAGTGGCTAGAAGTTCTCTTGAAAAGACTAAGGAGACAGTCTGCCCAATTTTTCAATGGTGCAGGAACACATTGCACCCCATTATCTTCAAACAAAAGAAATCATACTTAGATTCTTGGAGCAATGGAGATAGGCTGGGAGGTTCAGTGTAGCAGAAGAGGATTGTGAGAATAAGCAGGAAACATCTCCATCTATTTTAGCTATAATTGTGGGAGTTGTTTTCCCAATACATCTAGAGGGTACCAAACTAGGAAAAGCTGTTATAAAACAAACATGACTGCATTCAAATACTTTATGGAAATGAACTTCAGTCTTCCAGAGGAAGCCTTTTTTAAACAGCCTGCCCTCTTGAATGTCCAAATATTATTATCCCATATCAATTTGGAGTTATGGAAAGGCATGTGAAGTTCTTGGCAATCCCATTATAAAATGTGCTTTTATAATGTAAAAAAAAAAAAAATAAAGAAAGAAAGAAATGAAGAAAGTAAATGCTGGAGTTAAAGCGATATTAAATACGGGCATTCTTTCACAGAAACCGTTCAGGCAGGATATACGTTGGAGAAAATGAAGGCACAGCTAAGGAGAAAGAAATTGATTAAATGCCAGTGGGGATTATAAAGTGAGTGCAAATATAAGAATATAATACGACCAGTTACGCTTTCTATTTACGGTAATATATGGATATATTTTGTGTTGAACCTTTGCATTGACTCATAACTCTTCACTAAAGTTAGGGAGAAATGTGTAATGTAAATTTGCCTAATTTCATTTCCTGAATATAAACATAGTATAGTTATTTCTTCACCCTTCCAAATTTTTTCAATGTTGCTAGCAATTCAAAAGCTGTGCATAAAATGCAAATATTGTGGAAGAGAGGGGAAACAATACATAAAATATACATATAAAAGTAAAAAACACATTAAAGGGAAAAAAGGCTGGCAAAAGCTGAGCCCATTAGAAAAAAAAATGAAAGAGAGAGAGGGAGGGAAGGGAATAGAGAGGGGGGGAGAGAGAGAGAGAGAGAGAGAGAGAGAGAGAGAGAGAGAGAGAGATTTTGAGGAAAGAAAATGCCTGATATTTAAAATAAAAATAAAAATGGAAGATTGTAGTCTAAATAGAATCCAACAAATTTAAGGTTGAAAACATGGGCAAAATTGGACTTTACAGAATACTTTTTCTAGGTTCTCACATATCACATATGCTTCATGTGGCATATCTTTTCTGCCCCCAATGCCCATTGAATAGCTTTATATCATTCTGATTGATATAAAGTCTTTGGTGCCAGCAAAATGTGGTTTACTTAGTAAAGGAGAATATTTGTAGCTCAGGTTTGAAATGAGAGATCCTTGAGTTCTCCTGTCAGCCCCAGATCCATCTTGATTCAGATTCAGGGCTGCCACTCTGAGTGTGCTTGTTTTCTTTCAGATGTTTCATTATCCAAATTAGATAACATCATCAGTGCGCTGATCATGTTATCTAGTTTGGGTAATGAAACGTCTGAAAGCAAGCAAGCAAGCTGAGAGAACACCAAGAACTCCTTGCTTTACTTAAGGTAATGATTTTCCATGTTCTTCTGTATTAAATATAATAAAATCCAATTTCTTGGGGTCAGGAATTTGGAGGTCAATTTAGGCTGCCATACCCTGGAATGGAATTATGTAGTTGCTCCCCTTTCAAATGGGAGAAAGAAACAGCAGTCCAAAAATGTGCAGATCAGAATCTCTTGTGTGCTGGCACCAATGCTAAAGCTGTAGACCAGCGCTAATTCCCAAGTAGATTAGCCAAGCATTTGATTGTGTGGTGAGTAACCTGCCATTATGCTATGAAATGTAGATAAATTGCATAATAAAGGGATTCCACAGTCAAAATATCCACTGAGGCTGCCAGCCATTATATTTCCTCAATAAAGTCTAGGTCATGAACAGTAGTTCAAGATAAGTCATGAATCAGAAGCCCCCACATACCTGAACCCCAAACAAACTTAGCCATGAAAAAAGTAAATGAAAGCAGACAACCCAGGAGTTAGCATTGATAGGCAACTCAGGAACATAGGACAAACAGTAGACAGGAGCAAATACCAAGCAAGGTTGTAGCATTAGCCAAGTCAGCTTTGCTGCCTGACGTGGTTCTCTTACAGCATTTCTCTTGCTAGAAAAATTTGCTTGAATGGTAATAGAGTAATTCTCATATTGAGCGTAGTTCACACTGATTAGCTCTGGCTTTCCCCAGGCATACTACCTACTTGTCCATTTCATGACAGAAGAAAATAGGTTACACCAGGGGTGTCAAAGCCTGAGAGCTGGATCCGGCCTGAGGAGGGCTTAGATCTGGCCCCTGGGGCTGCCCTGGAAACAGTGAAGGACTAGCCCATTGTGCTGTCCCAGCCATTCTATGGGAATTGGATAGTTACTTAGGAATTGTGAGCTGTCCTCTTAAGGGAATACATCATGGTAAATGTAGTTAAAGGTATCCTGGGAAATGTAGTTCATGTCACGTGGCCAAATCTGTAATCCTGATTGGTCACTAATTTGACCCTCGATGGGTTGGGGGAATTTTCCTCACTTTTGCCTGAATTCTCTAACTCATGGCAGCTGCTTTCTATCGCTACGAGATGGGTTAGGAGATAACCATCTTTTACCTACAAGGCAGATATGCAAAGGATTTGTCATTAAAGAAGAACTTCATCACAAATGTGAGTTATGAGGATACCTGATGAACCAATAAATGTACTTTGTTATGGACGTCTTGTTGAGTCTATCTATCTACATCTGCACACTTAAAAATCCACTACTGTGCAGAATACAGAAAACCCAGGATGCCTCTGACAGTGAAAATGGAGCTTGGGAGGGCTGCATGCAGCTCCGTTTTCACTGGCAGAGGATTGCAGAAGGCCATTGCAGCAGAAAACTGAGCTTGGGAGGACTATGGGTGACACTCCCAAGTTCCGTTTTCACTGGCAAAGGGTTGCAAGAGGCTGTTGAAGCTGAAAATGGAGCTCAGAAGCCCATTTTCACGGGCAGAGAGCTTGGGCCACTACAGGCACCTCCAACATGAGTTACGTTGAACTAGCCACACCCACTTGGGCCATGCCCCCCATCCCTCCAAGGTGAAATACAACCCTGATGCGGCCCTCAATGAAATCAAATTTGACAACTCTGAGTTACACCAACCAGCAGCTGATCAACCACAAGGAAGAGCCTGACCAAAATCCCCAAGCAAACCTTTATATGTGTACTCATTGGTTTTAGACTGAGATCTTCTCTTTGCCGTCATGAGTGATAGGTTTTACGATTCAGACAGGAGCCTTGGGACCTCTTCTTCTATAGGTGGGATGTTAGCATTCAAAGTCTTTATAGAAACAATGGGTTGAACGTGTTCCTTTTCTCAGTATATTTGGACCCTGCCATGAACTCTCCAATTAAAACAGGTGAGACTGGTCCACTTAGGTAGCCAGAAGCTTGGGATGACAATGGAGAATGAAGAAGAAACTACTGTGACTTTGCAACTTGCTCAGGTGCAAGTCTATCAATAAAAGATAGTAAGGTGTGTTGCCAGTTAAATAATAGCCTGTGAAGAAGAAAGGCACAATTCATCATCTACACTTTGAAGAGCTATCAGTGCAGTGGTTGAATTAAAGTAAGAGTATATCCCATCTTCTTAAGCAAGGGTGTCAAATTGGCAGCCCAAGCCATGCCCACCCCAGCTCTGCAAATGGGAAAAACATCACGAAACATCATGTGATGGCAACATGACACGGTGAGTTGGACACCCGTGTACTTAAGTAGTGTGCATAAATTCTGGGATTCTCTTATTTTCTCTGGTAGCCATGTGTGCATATGAATTCAAAGAAAAGTATAATGCTTTCCTACATGTGCCAATTGTAAAATAATGGCAAACAAAATGAACTCTATTGTCAATGAGAGCTGATCCATCATTTTCCTTATTTTGTTTTTCTACTTTTCAGGGATTAATACAATACTCATGAAACACAGAGTTTCATTCACTGCAGCAAGCCAACTGTTTGCACGTGTCTTTGAGCCAACCATTGCTTCCAACACTGACACACAGCACATACCAAGAAATGTGTTATTTAATCAAGGATGGCACAGTTCTCCAAAGCATATCCTTTCACAATTGTTTTCAATTATGCATCCTTGCCAAGTTGTACTTGCTTATTTAAATCAAGCTGATTGGAACAATCTGCAGTTGGCCTTTATTACTGAGCCACCTCTTTTGCTCTTGGCAGCCCATTTTGTTTTCATAAAATGAATCCCAACTTGAGCAGTGAATAAAACTTCAGCTGAAGTCTGTGTGACCTCATGGTGAGGTTCCATGGTGAAACTGTTAAAGCAGAAAATAAGATAATCAAGGAAAAGGCTATTTCAACCCTTATCCTGCCACTTAGGATAGGGGAATTTGTTTTTGTTAGTTTGGGGGAGAACAGCTTTCATTTGCACGAGCCCACTTGCAGGTTGAAGTGCTATAGCCCACACAAGCTTCCAATTGAAATGAAAAGCAGCCCTTGATCATTCATATCTTAACTAGCACTCCAAGGCAGTACAAAACTCCCTTGACTTTACTGCAATCCTTCTCTGCTATGTTCTCTGAGCTGATTAATAATTTCTGCTGAACCTTGCAGTACAAGTATAAAAAAAATGTCACCTTCTTCTTGTTAGCATTTTACTTCTTTTATTTCCTTTCTAAAAAGGATTTATAAATAACGTTTTACCTCTTGGGTTGTTCAAAGCAATGCACAAGAAATCACAAAAAATAAAGCCAAGAACAAAATACTGTATATTTTAATGCAAGCCTGAAACAGATTTAAAAATCATCAGAGACCATCAAAAGTTCATAAAAATAATCCAATTTTTGCTGCTACAATTTTTCAAAAAAGCCAATCTAGCCTTGGTATATAGTACCGCTAGGAACTCCAATGGGGAATTATGTGGTAATCAGGAAGAGGTAGGTAATTTTGGGGATATCCTCTTTAAACATGTATGGATTCAGATCTGCTTCGATTCTAGTTTTCTGTTTTTTCTAACACAAGAACAGAGAGTAGAAAATCATCAATGGGCATCCATTTCTATATCTTTCTTCCAAGTGAATTGTTGCCATATTGTGATAAAGGCAAAACAGACCATTGTTATTAAACAGATAGTTAAATCATCTGGAATTCCATAGCACCATCAAGGTTACCTAGTTTGGATAATGAAACATCTGCAAGAAACTTAGAGAACACCAAGGACCCTTCATATATACATGTGTGTGTGTATATATATATATGTACATACATACATGCATACTAAGAAAAGAACTTTTTGTGGCTCTTGAAACTAATTGCTAGGGCTTAGAAGTGAGAAGACCTAATATAAGTAGAAAATCATCAATCAGCATGCATTTTATATCATGGATTCAGAGTCAGTATCCTGCCTTTGGAGATGGATATGCAAAACAACAGAATGCTTCTTTTTTTCCAAGGGAAAAGCTGCCATGTATGTCTATGGGGGAAAGATATAGCAATGGTCTCTTTTGCCTTTATCACAATATTGTCCTTAAGTGTATTGCTTTATCTTATTATTGGATTCATTAGGTGTTATGACTCAAATACATCACACCCCTAAATGCCTAATATTCTACTTTATTTCAGATTCCAAACCATATCATTTTTTTTCACACATTTATTAAAAATTAAAGATTTCTCAAACATTGAAGTGTAATGTTAATTCCAGAAGCATTTCACAACTTTCCAGGATAATGCTCTACTTCTCACTAGGTGAGATTTTTACTGAGGTTTTCTCACCTCACTTTTACTTTGGGGTTGATCATTGACTTCATTGTCTTGAACCAATCTGTAACACAGGTAGTCCTTGACTTAGGACAGATTGCATAAAAGAAATATACAACCCAAATTTGAAGTTCTGATGTCCACTCCTCTCTGCAATCACTTGATTGCATGTTAGGTGCTTGGCGAATGGCCCACATTTACAAGAGTTTACAATACTACACAGTCACAGGGCAATAGGTTTTATAACTTTTCCCCAAAAAACTGATGTTTACTTCCAGTTTCTAGAAAAAAAAAAAAACCAAAGCGAACAATGAACTGAAGAAGCCTTTTGGATGAGAAGCGAAACATTTTCAAAGAAAAACCAGAAAGTCCAGTTGTCTCTTGAAAAAAAGAACTTTTGGAACAAACATCACTTGGATGACTGAGAATCTCCATAGACACATAGCAAACAAGGAGTTCACTTAAAATCATGGTATTTGCTATACAAACATCTCAATAAAGTTCATAATATTGGGATGGTCATTTGATGAGCTACTTTATGACCACCATGAATTACGACCAAAATTGCAGGCTCAGTTATGGTGGTAAGTTGAGGACTACTTGCAACTGCATTTCTTCTGTTTCTCTCAAAAAATAAAATAAAATGGTAATGTTAATTCCTAGAAATAAATTGAAATCATTTGCACCTTCTTCTCTGAGAAGGCTTTCTCCACAACCTTCTATATGGTTTGATATCAAACCATCTCCCTGAGGCCTGTCATAGCCAAGGTTTACTTATAAAGGAACACTATTCAGCAAAAGGCAAGAGGCAAGTCTTTCCAAAGAAGAAAACACTGTGGTTGACACGTAACAATGTCAATGGATGGCAAAATGCCAAATCACTTCTCCTTTGGCACCTGTGACAGATCTTTAAAAAGTGTTTAATTACTGCCGGAGTTGAAGTTGTCACAGCATTTCTGGTTAGACTCAAAGACTCAGGATAATGTTAGCAAAGGGTTAAAGTGCTGATAAATCACGTTTCAGATTGCTTATAATGAAGGTGAGATTTATTGTAGCAATGGTACTCTTAACAGTAAGAGTGAGGAAAAGATGAAAGAAGCACTGATGTTTAGACTTTAAAAAATATATAACGGCACCCTTGCTCATTAATTTCTGCAGGGCCACTGGTTCTTCCCATTTTTTTTTATTATGGTACAACTCAACTATGCAATACTCCATTTGGGTTAATGGCAGTGCTCAGTAATTTTTGGATTTACTTTCAATTTCGGAAACATGAAGAATCCCATTGATTGTAATGATGATGATTAACCAGATCCACAATGGATGGAGGCTTCTTTGGTCAGAAAGAATAGATGATTAATTACTGTTTTGAGTTGTAATATTTTCTCACCCTCAAAGATGAGAATGGACAATCTGTGGGCCTCTAGGTAATGCTGAACCTTACAGCTGGAGCTCTTAATCCATTTTAATGCTTACTGGTTAAAATGCAGATTCATTTCTTACTACATAATGTTATACAGAATTATATGTTTAGAACAAAATAACCAAAGTAAATTTAAACAACTTTCTTCTTATATTTAAATATAATGTATATCCCTCCAAACATTTATGTTTATATATATATGTATATATGTGTATCAGTATATTGGTATATATGTATATCGGTATATGTGTGTGTGTGTGTGTGTGTGTGTGTATGTGTGTGCGTATATATATATATATATATATATATATATATATATATATATATATATATATATATATATATATATATATATATATATATATATATATAGCCTTCAAGCTTTGTTAGGATGTATTTTCGCCACGTCATTATAGTTGTGCTTTTAAAAGTTGTATCAGGCTTCAGTTTCAGCTGATATACTGACACATCACAGAAGCCTGATGATGGCAGATGAGATTCGCTGAAACCTGCTACAACTTTAAAAGCACAACTATAATGACGTGGGAAAATACTCCGAACAAAGCTGAAAAGGCCATACATGTAAGTATGCCGAAAACTTAAGAAAACATATATATATATATATATATATATATATATATATATATATATATATATATATATATATATATAGTGAATGTTATATGTGTAGGCTTTTGTTAGATTATTTTCCCACGTCATCATAGTTCTTTTAAAGTTGCCTGTAGCGACGTTTACTGCAGAATCTCATCTGCCATCATCAAGCTTCTGATGATGGCAGTCTGTGGGTCAGATTTGCTGAAACGTGACCACAGGCTACACTTTAAAAGAACTACAATGACGTGGAAAATAATTCCAACCAAGCCAACACCATACATGTAAGTACCCGCGAAAACTTAAGAAAACAAATATATATATATATATATATATATATATATATATGTGTGTGTGTGTGTGTGTGTGTGTGTGTGTATGTATACATGTATGTATGTATGTATGTATGCATATTGGTATATATATCGATGTGTATAAACATACACACACACATACATGTATATATATATATATAATATATATATATATATATATATATATATATATATATATATATATATATATATATATATATATATATATATATATATATATATATATATATATATATAATGTGTGTGTGTGTATGTGTGTATCTGTGTGTGTATACATATACATACATACTACAAATATTCTTTTGAAGTCATCTAGTGAACATCTATATTTGATGCTGAACTTATGGTCGCTCTGCTTATACATTATGAGTTGAAAGGAGGGAGGATAAATTGCATTCTTTCCATTAAATTGCACTCAAACTCCATTATTCAGCACTATTTTTGAGCTACATGTCAACTAGAGAACCACATCGCCATTCTGAGGCAAGAGGTAGCTTCTCCTTCCTGCATTGTTTTTATTCAAGTATGGAATTCATTTCAATTCAAAGATCCCATAAATGTAAATAAGGTTGTCTCATCCTATACCCCTTCCCCCTCAAAAAATACAGGTGGTTCATGACTTACAACTGTTCATTTAGTGACAGTTCAAAGTTACAATGTCACTGAAAAAAGTGACATGGCAATTTTTCAGAGTTATGATCTGTGTAGCATCCCCATGATCATGTGATCAAAATTCAGATGCTTGGCAACTGGTTCATATTTATGACGGTTGCTGTGTTCCAAGATTCTGTGATCCTCTTTTGTGACCTTCTGACAAGCAAAGTCAATGGGGAAGTCAGCTTCACTTAACAACTGTATTACTAATTTAATAACTGCAGGGATTCACTTTACAACAGTGGCAAGAAAGGTCATAAAATGAGGCAAAACTCGCTGAACAAATGCCTCTCTTAGCAACTGAAATTTTGGGCTCAATTGTGGTCATCAGTCGAGGACTACCTGTATTTGGTGAAATGAATTGAGGTGGTTTTAGGAAATGTGAAGGTCTAGAAAAGAGAGGTGTATTAGCATTACAGCTGAAAGAAATGTTGTGTCACATTGTATGGCTTACTCCAAGATCATGAGTATATACTGTATTTTCTAATAAGTTACCTTTCCATTGTATCTTATTTGAAACTCAGATGTCTACAGCCAAGGGGAAGTTTTTGATGATAGCAATAGCAATTGTACTTAGATTTGCAATAGCACTTAGCAATACCACTTCACAGTGCTTTACAGCCCTTTCTAAGTGGTTTAGAGATTCAGCATATTGCCCCCAACAATCTGGGTCCTCCTTGTACCCATCTTGAAAGGATGGAAGGCTGAGTCAATCTTGAGCCTGTTAGAATCAAACTGCAGAACTGCTAGCACAGCAGTCAGCAGAAGTAGCCTGCAGTACTGCATTCTAACCACTGCGCCACCACAGCTCTTATGGTGATGTGGATTTCATAATCAGGGCAGGTTTTGAGATATTTCTGTATAATCTAGCTTGAAGAAATACTTCAGTTGTCCTCCAAAATCAACTGGTAAGAACCTGGGGAATTAACCCCACCATCTCTTCATATTATTATTATTATTATTATTATTATTATTATTATTATTATTATTATTATTATTATTATTATTATTTTGATGTGGTGCCTAATTTTAAATCTCTTCCCAGGCTAGCTGGGGGTTCCACCTTGTATGTCCTGATTTCTCTTTTGGTGGGCCATTAAAGTGAACCATCCTGCAATTTAGGTTGAGCCTACTCTATAATTTGAGGCAGCTTTGTATGTTAGGATCCTGGCTTTTACAAGAACAAGAAAACCAGTATTTCTTTCTTCTATCCCAAAGCCTTTAAGGAAATTCACTATTTGCTTGATCACACCAAAATGCTGCAGTATTATTTTTATGTAAAAGCCATAGCAGTTTGTGTGTTCCAGAGTTTCTAACTAAAATAGCAGCTTGTGATTATTATTGAGTATAAATTACTAGCATATTTCCCAGCTACTTTAACACTAGCTAACTCCAGAACTACATCTAAATCAATTCAATTAACTCTTTCCTTTTAGTATAGATCAGAAGCTGTTTGCAACTTTGGAGTCCCTGACCCTAAACACATTCATTTGGAAACTTTCCAAGGAATCAAGGCAAACTGTACAGTGTGCTTACAGGGCATAAGACATGAGCATTTTTAACCATAAAACATTTCACTGTAAGGCAGTTCCCTACTCCTTCCTGTCCCCCCCCCCCCCATAATCATCACTCAGTCTTCAAAACTCATAACAATGCTCCGCATACTTTCTAAGACAAAGCTTTTAGATCAGGGCTGCAAAAAATCAAGACAACTGCTAAATAGAAATTAAAATTGCAGATTTCTGTACCATTGTGTTGGTTCTTGCTCAGGTATTTGCATCCTGGATTCAGTAGCTGTACCTAAGAAGTCGTGCCCTGCCACAGCATATGGGTACAGCTTTTCAAAGTTTAATTAAAATTCGATACAAAACAAAGCAGCATTCCAGATTCCCCCCACGCTGTCAAAGTTTTATTAGCTACACAGATATCTCATAAAACACACATTCCATTTAGTTTTACTTTTTAGCCAGTCACGTTTCTCCAGCAGGAGATAATGTGCAGGAGATTTATGATTTCACAAAATAACTGCAGCTACTGCTTGGTATTTTCACACATATACAGACACAGACACATATCAATTATTTATGATGTGAACTTAACTTACACATGACTATTTTGTTTCTGACACTGCTGATATCCTTATGTAGATTTAAAGAAGGATTTACAGAAAATAGTGGCAATGTTCCTGTTCCATCATTTTCATTCACACCTAATGCCCTTTCAGCATTAGGTTGATACACCCCTAAAATCCCAATTCCTCTTCTGATTTCATTACATATATACAGTAGTTCCCTCAACCAGCAATAAAACTTCAGTGATGTAACACCACCCATTACATTTTAAACATTACAGTTTAGGTAAGTCCTAAAAGCATAAGACTTTAACAGATGGAACATCTATGGTAAGTTCACCTTCTGTTACTTTAATTTCTCTTCCCTTCTTTCTCCTTCTCAGGTCTCAGGTTGCTATTTCAATGTCTATAGTCCCTCTTTATCTCCTAAATGCTGCTTCTCTTATGAATATCTAACACCCAGCTATCAACTATTTTCAGCTTCTTGTTATCCACAAGGCAAATACGGAGTGCTAATTGGGTTTTGCTTGAAAGATTGAATACATGACCAACCAACAGGAAGATATGGCTAAATTCAAACTTATTATACACCTTGCTTTTCCTAGTGTAAGAATCAGCTACAGAGTGAGGAGAGATGTAGATTGGAAATGATTATATGTAAAACACAGACCCTTTCCCCTTTCCTACCAAATGTTACCTTCTTCATCTACATTGTATAATTGCCCCATCCTCAGCCATGGAAACCTTGAGTGCCTCTGAGCCATCCATTCTCAAACAGTGTTATAACATAATATAATGTGTAAATGTAATCAACTGGAAGTGAATCTGGTGGATGCAAGACAATTTTTGTAAGGAATGAGAAGCAAGAATGAGTTGTTAGCCATAGGAGCTTTCCAGCAGGGACACTGTACTTTTTGGGCATTGTCAGCATATAGATTGTCCTCAGGTTATGAGCACTCACTCAGTGACCATTTGGATTTGCAATTGTACTGATCAAGAGAAACCTAGGATAGGTCCTCCCAGTTCTAGCTGTCACAGTGTCCTCACAGTGACATGAAAGCTTGTGATTACAATGTTGCAGTGAGCCATGGCCACATGACCGTGATTTCTGACTGGCTTCCCATAAGCATAGTCAATGGGGAAATTGGCAGGAAGTCGAAAGTTGCAGTCATGTGTGTTCCTGATCTGATGATCAGCCTGGTCTTCACTCAGTGATGACAACCGGATTGCCAGGATTGCTGTTGCTAAAGGACACAGTTACATGATGTCACACTTTATGACCATCTCACTTAGTGACAGTAATTCTGGTCCCAATTGCCATTGTAATCCAAGATTTACCTGTAGAGTCCTTGTCCCTTGAGATTAATGGAACACTGAATGGGTGTTCATGACAAAAAACAAAAAAAAGTTGATGAATATTTACCCAGCAATGGGAATGATAATTGCAGCAGCCTGTTATGAAATTGCATAGATCATAGGAGAGGAAGTCCAATCCAACTGAAAAATGGCTTGTCAGGGGAGGTGGAGTGAAGGAGAGATTAAGAAGAGTTTAATTACGAAGAGACTATCATTCCTGCAAAGCAATCTTTTAATGTTAAGAACAGCATGGCTGTTAGTCTTTTTTTAATCTATGTTGCAGTACTACTCTTCGAAAAACAATTTGGTTTCAGGAAAAAATTGTCCTGCAATCTACAACTACTACCATGCAAAAACATATGGACTACTCTACTTGAACAGGGTAAAGCAATAGATACAATTTTCATAGACTTCTGCAAAGCCTTTGATTCAATGGTACACAACAAACTACTGACAAAACTAAACTCTTACAGCTTTCTGGATCCCTTCATAAGTGGATCATTGCATTCTTGTCAAACAGGCAAGAAATAGTAAAAATAGGGAATGCTATATCAAACCCTGCTCTGGTTAACAATGGTGTCCCCAAAGGCAGCATTCTAGAACCCACACTTTTTATACTCTACATAAATGACCTTTGTGATCACCTTATAAGCAACTGCATCCACTTCACGGATGACATAAAACTATTCAACACAAGCTACTGTCCTTCAAAGTGACCTTGATTATGTGTCTGAATGGTCAAACAATTGGCAACTCCAAATCTCGACCAACGAATGCTCTGTCCTACACATTGGTAAAAAAAAATCCAAGTACACCAAATACAAGCTAGATGGATATGACCTTGTTGACGACTCTCACTCTGTCAAGGACCTTGGAATACTCATATCAAATGAGCTAAACGCCAGAGCTCACTATAACAGCATTGCCAAAAAGGCATTAAGAGTTGTAAACCTAATCTTACGAAGCTTCTCCTCCGATAATATTGAATTGCTAACTAGGGCATACAAAACCTTTGCTAGACCAATACTTGAATACAGCTAATCTCTCTGGAATCTGCACTGTATAATACAATTGAGCAAGTCCAGAAGTATTTCATGAGAAGAATACTACACTCCTCTGCTTGCAACAGAATACCCTATATCACCAGGCTTGAAATTTTGGGCTTGGACAACCTTGAACTACCCCGCCTGTGATTGGACTTAAGCGTAGTACACAAAATTATCTGCTACAATGTCCTACCAGTCAACAACTACTTCAGCTTCAACTGTAACAATACAAGAGCACACAACAGATACAAACTCAATGTAAACTACTCCAAACTTGATTGCAGAAAGTATGACTTCAGCAACAGAGTGGTCAATGCCTGACTACCTGACTCTGTTGTTACATAACAACCACTCCTTTAACCTTAAACTATCCCCTATTGACCTCACCTCATGCCTAAGAGGTCTGTAAGGGGCGTGGATAAGTGCAAAATTGTGCCTACCGTCCCTGTCCTATTGTCCCCATTTATTCGTACCTATTTCCTGTATTCTTACTCATGTTTATACTTATACCTGTTATCTTGTAAGCAATTGACAAATCAAATCAAAATAAATATCAGACTGCAATGATTTTGCGAGCAGCCAAAAGAATTGAGAAGGAAGAAAACAGCAACAATTGAGTCTCTATTAGTTTTCTGATCTTTACCACCTCCTTATCTGATGTAGCCAAGCTCATCTATCTTATGCAATCCAAAGCCCGTCAGATAAAATAAAGGTTTGTATATTTTTTAATATAAATATTCCTTTTTTCCTTACTGCTGAAAGTCTGACTATCCTGAAGAATATAAGGGCTGTGCAATCTCAGATATAGATGCCTTTTATAGCATTCTATACTTTGGTATCTTTTAAAGTTTTGATGTGTGAAGTAATTACCTGCTTAATCACTACTGGCAAAAATCCATTTCCCGTATCTCTTTGCTGCCCTCTGGTGGTCATCAAGACTTTTGCAACCAATTGTCTGATTTGATTTAGAAATTTCCCAGCTCCACAAGAGTCTGGTAAAATATTGAACAGATAAGCCTATCATACCACAGAGCTTGCTGTAATTTTTGAGTCATATACAAAATAAAGCCTGTTTCCCTATAATTGATAGTATAATTAGCATCCAAGAATTTTTTTTGAGGTATGTGTATATGGATGCTGTCAGTCTTTACAGGTAAACCAACAGGAAACATAACCAGATAAGGTAATTCTATTTGATTGTAAGGCTACATTAACAGACTCCCACAAGTACAAATATCCTGTCATCTTTTTAACAGCCTGAGAAGCTAGGAGGGTTCCCTTGTGGGTCTCTTTCTTTGCCCATTGTGTAACTGCAGGCTATGCCCTCTCTTATCTGATCAATCCCTAGGTAGCATTTCTTCGTCCTATCACTTAAGGTCTTTCCTATACACTATTACACATTATGTCACACATTCATATACATACAAGAGTGAAAGCCATGTTCTAGTTTTTGTTTAGACATGGAAGCCAACAGGATGACTTTGAGCCAGTCATTCTCTTTCAACTTTAGCATGGGAAATTAAAAAGCAATCTTCCAACTGCTTTTTGCATGGCCCTGTCGGAATCTGAATCCAAGGAGGAAGATGAACAGCTGACAGGGAGTGGGAGTGTGGCTCCATTGGCTGTGGATGAAACTGGGGAAGGGCAAAGTCCGGCTGGGCAGAGCAAGAAAGAGGTAGAAAAAGGGAGAGGGAGTTTAGAGGAAGACTCAGGCCCACCCCCTCTTCATCTTAGGGCATACAGGGAGGAATGGAGGAGAGAGCAACGTGGGTTGCATGGCTTATGGGGGAGGAAATGGCCCTGATTCCCTTCATTAGCCACATCTGGGAAGAGAGTTTAAAAGAGATGCATGCTGAGTGCGATGTCTTCTGGGAACAAACATGAGTTTATCTTGTGTGTACTTTGGTTATCTGCGTTCCTGGCATCCTTCCAAGCATGTTGAATTATTGTCGTGCCTTCACATCTGGAATTCCTTCTCCTACCATGCCGGACTAATTACCTCATTTTTCCTTGTTTGGACTTATAGTTACAGGTTTTGTTGACCACGTTTTGGACTTGATTCTCTACAGCCAAAGGTTGTTCCTGGGAGAGTTTTTCTTCAGCCAGAAGGTAATCAGGACATTGGAGACAAAGTTGGAGCTAATAAAGGGACTCTTACTGATTATCTGCCTTTGTGCCACACCCCGGGTCATCATACCTTTAGAGTCACATAGTAGATTATGGTCCATAATCTTCATTGAAGATATCTTCATCCTGCAGTGGATTGATTTGGTGTGAGTGTATTTGTGGATGTGTATAATCTTATTCTCTCTCTCCCTCTCCCCCCTTTCTCTCGCCACACACACATACACACATACAAACACACTTTATAAATTAAACAGTTTAGTAATAGTATAGCATTACAATCTTTTCAAAGTGATTACTAAGTTTTTAAAAAATTCAAAAGAAGTCTGTATTTCTTATCCCAAACAAATATTAAAACACTTAACTAGGTTTAAACATCACTCTTGGTCATCAATTTGTTTGCTATGGTTTATTGCATATGCTGCAGTTATGTACTTTTGTACCATACACAAAACCATAATCACAGTTTAATAAGCCACATATTAAGACAACCTATTAAAAATAAGTCAAAATATAATAGTATGTTGAATTTCCTTCCTTCCTCCCTCCCTCCCTCCCTCCCTCTTTTTATTTTCTTCTTTTCTTCTTTCACCATCCAGCCCCACCAGATTTTGGATGGTGTACAAAAAGCAAAATAATAAGAAAATAACAATATAGATCTAAGAAGGAAATGTTCAAGCTCACATAAATGAAATGATATTTTATCTACCAGTCATCCAGATTTATGCAGCTCAAATATGGTAGCTCTTTCTCTGATGACTGCTGAGGTAATATGATGTTTTCCTTTCTTCATTCATATTAGATTTTTCTTGGTTACTGGAATGCCCAAAACATGGAAGGAAAAACATACCAACAGTTGTAATATCTTCAACAGGTTGGAAAGGTAAATGATGTATTCGTATTAAGAGTCATCTGTTTAGAAGCAACCTAGTTCAAAATAAAAATAAATCATTTTTTGCTCTTTACATTCATGAATGTATGTAAATGAGAAACACACATCTGTGCAATTGAAAGCATTTTCATATATAAATCTTCCATGCATTTTCAGGAAAAAGTCAGGCATCAAATAACATGCAGAAAATAAAAATAATATTTTATATTTAATAGTACCCCCACTCTCCCTCTCCTTAGTATATCTAGGAATTTTCAAGGAGGGCTAACAAAATTTAAAGCCAGATTACAAAATTTGAAAGACAAATTAACACTAACATTATAGAACCAAAAAACACAGTTAATCCTATTCTGTAAATCTTCCAGTAGCCTGTCTTTTTGGTTATCAATATATCTATGAAGCCATGCTTACAAGTACTTCTGAAATGGTCATAGCACCTTATTCTTCTTTTTCATTCTTCTTTCTTAGCAGCAATGATATTATTGAGAGAAATAAGGCATGTTTGGCATTTGGGGAGGCACTTAATATTCTATGAGAAGCATCTCTTATCACATCAGATCCCAGGAAATCAAAAGGGTGGTGGGCATGGATGATGACCAGCTGCCTCTGGTGTCAGAGTCAGAGATAAGAGGCCATAGATTTAAAAACTTGCCCTTTGAGCATCAACAGGAACTTAGAACCAGTAGCTCAAAGCCTTGGTTATTCTCCAAGATAGCCACCCAGGTATGACATTAATTTATTGAAAGTTAAAAACCATTAAAAAAATCCATTGGCTTGATCATTCCATGAAAAAAAACCAGACTTCCAGGAAAGAAAAACAAAAACCCAAGAAGCAAAGACTGTATTTCAGAACAGTAGCTTCTTTATTCTTCAAGTGCCAGACCATATTCACCACGCTTGGTTATCTTGACTTCACCCACTGGCCTTTAATTTTGTTTTGCTTTTTCAAGGCTGTGATCATAAGTTGGTTTTTACTAGAGAAGTATGTTATACTGGGAGAAAAGAACCTTTTTCTTCCAAGTGGATGCATTAACAATGTGTGCATTAGTCACTTTTGGGAAACAATGTTTTCTATTTTTCATTTGGATGTCATACAAGATTAAATCAAACTGTAGTCCGGCATTTTCAGAGAAACAGATTTTTGGTCTCAGTCTTTTTTAATCAATGGTCAACATAGTCATTGCTTTAGACTGAACTGAAAAACAAAGGATGAATGACATAACATCTGAGTCTGGTCATAACTTGTATAATTATAGCATTCCAGACAAGTTGCCAAGATTCAGTTATACTGTACTTTAATCTCTCTCTCTCTCTCATTGCAACACTATAGAGAAATAGGACCAAATAATCATATTTCCCAGGATCACTTTCACTTGGTATTTGGTATATTTTTCTTACATAACTTAATCCAGTTCAGGAAGCTGTTACCACTATCAATGCATTTCTTTTGCCAAAAGACTCTATGAAATGAGAAATAAGAAAAAAAATCAACATGAGGTTTGATATGATGTTAGCTTCCTTTTCCTATTCCTGTAAGTGTTGTTAGAAGATTCTCTATCTATCTATCTATCTATCTATCTATCTATCTATCTATCTATCTATCTATCTATCTATCTATCCATTAATCAATAACCTCAGAACTTTCTTGCTAAATCAGCAGTTATCTACCCAGCTTTAACCTTTTAAAAATTAGGATCTGTGATTTAAGATTGGGCAAATAATTCTTTTCTATTTATTTTTCAAAAATTCAGTTTTCAAAATTTTAACAAGATTGTGAAGGTTCTGGAAACCAAGCCCAGTGAGAGATGATTAAAAAATCTGAACATGCTTTGTCCTCAAAAAAAGATGCCTGAGAGAAACAATAGTAGGTTTAAATATGTGAAGAATTGTTATATGAGGGATGAACATTCCCTAATGCCCCAGAAAGCATGGCCAGAACAAGATTTATTAAAATTGCAAGGAGAAAGTTTGGGTTACACACCAGAAAGAACTTCCTGGCTATACTTTTTATTTATTTTATTTGTATCCAGGTTTTATTATTTTTACAAATAACTCAAGGTGGTGAAAATATCCAACATAACTTTCTCCACTTATTTTCCCCACAAAAAACAACCCTGTGAAGTGAGTTGGGCTGAGGGAGAGCAATTGGTCCATGGTGACCTAGTTGATTTTCTTGGTTTAGGTGGAAGTTGAACTCAGTAGCTTTCTAGCCTGGTGTCTTAAACACTTAAGCACAGGGGTGTCAAACTCAAGGCGTGAGGGCCGGATCCAGCCCATGAGGTGCTTAGATCTGGCCCACAGGGCTGCCCTGGAAATAGTGAAGGACTGGCTTGCAGTGACTTTGCCAGAGAAAACAGAGTTCGTGAGCTCCATTTTCACTGGCAGAGGCACTGCAGGAGGCCGTCACAGCTGAAAATGGTGCTTGGGAGCCCGTTTTTGCTGTCAGAGTTCGCAGTCCACCAATAGAAGTGGTCATGCTGACCCCATCCATCCTGGCCACATCCACCCTGGCCCCCCAAGGTCAAACATAACTCTGATGTGGCCCTCAAACTGGCTCTCATAATATATGAATTATCAACTAGGAGAATAGGCAGCCACATGAAGTGGTGAGTTATTTGCTGGAGAACTTCATACTGGATTGGATGTTCATCTGTCAGAAATGTTTCAGCAGATCTTGCAATGAGCAGGGTGTTAGACCAGATGACCCTTCCAATTCTATAATTCTATGGTTTGACACCAACTTTTTTTACATTACTGCTAGTGAAGCAATAAATATGAAGGGCATGTTCAGGTTAATTTATCACATTTGTACCCTACATTTTCTCTTAAACCTCAAGGTGGAGTACAAGACAAAATCCTCTAATTTTATACCATAATAGTAAATGTGAAATAGAATTAGGTTAGAGACAGAGAAGGAGAGAAAGAAAAGAAGGATGGTGGGTGTGTGGATATGATTCGCTGACAGCCACCTAGTGGGGTCTGTAAGAATGGGGGTGTTTTTTCTGGTCCAAGGCCAACACATTAACAACAACACTTGATCAGGATACTAAATCGTTTGACAAAAATATATAAATAAAATAAATAAACAACAGTTTATGACTTAGTTACAGATATTCACTGCCTATATTCCTGAATTTTAAAAGCCCAAATGAAACATATCAGAGCATTTTGTCAAAGATCTTGTCATTTGAACTATAGGGGTTTTTGCTCTGAACCAATCAAGTGAAAATGTGTAGAGAAAAGTAAGCAAACTTTTGCTTTCCTATTGCCCTCCTGTTCACTATAGCTACAAATCTGCCTATAGGCTGTGATCAACATACCAACAAGATTGCCACTTGTAGGACTTCCGGTTTGAGCCTCTTTGCGGACAGACCGAAACCTCGATCGTGCACAGTTTCGATCTGTGCTCGCCGCTGGAGCCGGCTGGTTTCGGGGCTAAGCCACCCCATAGAGGTGGTGAAGAGGGGGGAGACTGCCAGCAGGGTTGAGGAGAGCCACATATCTCCTCCTCAGCTGGCCATTACTCCCTTTCCCGAAGGCGGTTGTAGTGGTGGTCAGAAATGGCCACCTCAAAGAAGAACTTGACCAGAAAAGAATGTGCAGGAGGAAGAAAAGAAGAGAAAGTTTTGGTTGACCGGGTTAACTGCAAAAGCAACAACTAAGGTACCCTGGAATTTAAACTAAAAAAAAAAGTAACATTGTTCCCAAAGAAGACTTTGAAGCAGCGAAGGAGAGAGAAAAGGGAAAGGATTTGTGTTTTTTTTCTCCTCTCCCTTTCCCTGACAGCTAAGAGATTTAAATAAAAAATTGGAAAAAAATCCACTTTGACATCAATAGGCATTTAAGCTGAAAATAAAATGTCAAAGGGATAATAAAGATTTCTGGATACTTAAAAGCTTTTAAAAGCAGGAAAGGAGAGAAAAAGAATAAAAGGGCAGGATCTGGAAAAAAGGGAGGAGACTGCCTGGAATTAAAAGGAATTTACAGTAAAATCTCAACAAGACTTCTAAAAGATACATTTTAACTGAAACTTGGCAACAAAATAGTAGAACCCCAGGAAGAGAAAGTGGAAAAAAGAAGCATGAAGAAACAGCTTGGGAGTATTTGCATTATTTGTTGATCTCTGGATTTTTGGTTATTGCATTTGAATGACTAAAATTAATTGGGTGGTTGTTTAAAAGTGTTTAAAATGGCACTACTTTTAGATGAACTGAAAATGGAACTTAAAAAGTACAAAGAAGATGCACAAGAAGGGAGAGGTTCTTTTGGCTTCGTATTTCAATTATTAGAAATGGAGAGCTGGAACTATGAGAAACAACAAGAAATGCCTGCAGAACAAGAAGACTGGAACAAAGAAGCCATATTTAATGAACAAGTAATTTTATGTGGGGGGAAAAAAGGAAAGGGGGGAAAGAGAATGAAAAGTTTAAAATTTGAAAAGACAACCAAGAAAAGGAAGAATAGTTTGAAAAATAAGTATAATATTAGAAAGCAACAGAAGAGGGGAATACAGAAGAGAGAATTAGAAGTAGAGAGACAAGGGGGTAAAAAGGGGAGGGAGAAGAAGAGAGGGAAGAAGGAAAGGAAAAGAAGTTATAAAGGACAGAAACAAGATATGGAGAAACAGGGCCTATTTAGAGATAATGGGTGAAAATTTAATTGAAAAAGGGATTCTGCAAAGGTACATAAGATAGTATTGTTATATTAGAAATAGAAATAATTTTAGAAAATATGAAACAATGTATGATTAAAATGATGGATAAAATAGTTAATCTAGTGAAATGTATGTTAATAAATAAATGAAATAAAATGAATGAGAGAACTGAATTAGGAAAGGATGGGAACATTTTAATTATTTAATGCTTTATAAAATATAAGGGAAGAGAAATAGGGGAAAAAATTAATTATGGAAAACTTATAAGTGTTCCCAAGGAAGTATGTTATTTAATTGAAAAGAAATGTTAAAGATGTTAAGGCTTTAATGAATATTAATGATAGAACTGAATTGGAATGGAATGGAGTGTTTTAATTACATATATTTATAATCACTTTTTAAGAATATAGTGTGTATTTTAAGAATGTACCAAGCAGAATTCGATTGGAAGTTATGTATTATATTGAATGTTATAACCTCAAGGTATATTCTGAAGCTTAAATAAGAGTTGAATGGATAAAATTAAAAGATATAAAGGTGTCATACTCCAGTTAGTAACTACAAGAGAAAATTTGTTTAATGAGAAAAGAAAATATGAAATTGAAACAGGACAGACAAAAGTATAAATATAATGATTTGAATTGAGATGAGATAATTAAAATAAAATTGAGAAAATTAAGAGAGGAGAAAAACTATGTAAAAAATATAAAACAGTAATAAGATATGGAATAGAACATAAAAGTGAGCATGAAATTGAGTTTGTGTCTGGATGAAGAAGTGATAACCCGGGACCATGCTATTTTAAAAAAAAGATGTTTTATTTGTATTATGTTTTTTTGTGTGTGTGAAAACCCAAATAATTTTTTCAAAAAAAAAAAAAAGATTGCCACTTGTAACTGAAAGTAACACTGCCAGATGCAAATTTACCATCATCCCTGTAAAGAACTAGATTTGCTTCACTTTATATTCTGCTGTAGATTTTAGGTTGAACCCAAGCCTCTTCTCTGAATATTTACTCTGCTAAATTTATAAAGATGTAAATATATAAAGCAAAGAAAATAAAGAAAGACCCCAACAATGCATTATTCTTTAGTTAACCTACTTCTCCCTATAATTTACCTCTCACACATTTTACTAAACACAATGAAAGAAAAATAATAGAGGAGCCCATTCTAATGCAGTCAAAAATAATAGTTTGCACGCTGCCTAATGTTTCAGAACAAATTGAGGAGAGGGTCACCCAAACCCCAAACTGACAGTGCCTGCTTTTTAGCTTTGAAACTCTATTTGTTATAAGCTTCTACATTCAAATGGCTTTTAATGTCAGAGATTTAATAGGGTACTTAACATAAAGTTGTTTTTTTCAAACTGCTGGGGAAAAATGGATTATGAGTGCAATGAAAGAACAAATCTCACATTGTCCACAGTTTGCAAATAAGCCATAGCTACAAAACTTCTAAATGTGAGGAGGACATGTCACAAAACAACCCATTATGGCTCAGGGGTCACCAACCTTTTGGATCTCAGGGACCACCAAACTCATAATGTTAAATCCCACAGACCACTAATATGAATTTTGACTGACAGTGGCTTGCTGCCATTTTCCCAGGGTCTCTGCAGAAAACAGCAGAGACCCTGGGAAAACCCCCCCAAAAGTCTGCAGGAAAATTCCCCACCCCATTTTCCTACTGATTGATCATTCTTTATTTGGGATCGCAAGATACCATCTCCAGCTCCATTCTCAGGGAGGGAGGGAGGGAGGGAAGGAGAGAGTGAGAGGTGGGGGGAAGAGAGGGAGAGAGAGAGACTTTTGGCTTCAAGCAAGGAAAGCAGCAGAAGCAGCAGCAGTTTTTCTTTCTCTCCCCCAAACTCCACCAGAAATGAGTCTTTGTGAAACTTGTTGCACTGGCGCAGCCTCTTGGGGCAGGATGCCTTGCAGGGTCCCAAAGACTAATTTCTGGTGGAGTTTGGGGGAGAGAAAGAAAGACTTTTGCTGCTTTCCTTGCATTCAGCCAAAAGCAGAAGAAAGAAATGAAAAGAAGCAGCCTGGTGGCCAGGCGAGGCGTGTGGGGCAAGTTCCCCCCTCCGCCCTTTCCCCCCTCCCCTCACTACCTTGTGTTTTCACAATGCAAGTGATGCAAGCCTTGTGTTCCTGTGGACCATGTGGGGAGCACAGCCTTGTGTTCCCATGCAGCCTGGATTAATTGCTTTGGGGGGTGCTTTGGGGATGACATTTCTCTGTGGACCACCAAAATTTTCTCACGGATCACTAGTGGTCCCCGGCCCACTGGTTGGTGACCACTGGCTTAGACGGTGTATTTTAATCTTCCTCCGATTTGCGGTAGCTGGTTATTTAATGATGGATATATATATAAAAAGCCCATTTCTCTTAGAGTAGGAACCTGTATCCTTTCATTTTCTCTGAGAGATCATCATCCTCTTCCCAGACCACAGTCCACTCCAATAGGCCATGTTACTAGGGCAGAATTATGACCTATTAGACTAGGTGATGAAGGAAAGGAATGTAATCAACCTGTTAAGAGCCTTTTGTTCCCAAATACTCTCACATATCATTCTGTTGCCCATCCACCATCAGGCATATTGATCTGCATTTTGATGATGTGGTTTTATACCAACAGTACTGCTTTATGGACACTACCAAAGTTCTGTTACACACTGCCTCATTTTGTTACAAAATGAGAGCAATTAAGGAATGCTCAAATTGCCAAGAACAAATGTCTAATCTGCTGGAAGATTGGTTTCAAGTTTCATTATATTAATATAGGAGGGGGGGAAAAGCCATGCTGAATGAACATTCAATTTATGTGTGCAACCATCATGGCTTGTCAGATGTCTAGGAAAAAACATGGATAGGGAACAAGACATGTGATTTCAACCTTCCGTGCAATCTGCTTTTATAAGCACCTTTGGAAATGGTTCCCTTTCCATCTTCTTGCATAATTCCCCTTCCTCAAAAAACATGGATAGGGAACAAGACATGTGATTTCAACCTTCCGTGTAATCTGTTTTTATACGCACCTTTGGAAATGGTTCCCTTTCCATCTTCTTGCATAATTCTCCTTCCTTCTCCTCCTCTTCCTCCTCTTCCTCTTCCTCCTCCTCCTCCTCTTCCTCCTCCTCCTCCTCTTCCATCTCTTCCTCCATCTCATGTATATGCTGGACAATGAAAGATTTTCAGAGCTCCAAATAGATTCTTTCAAACAAGATTGGATAGACTCTACACATTTTTAATTCATTTCTTTCTGTCTTTAAAATGGAAGTTGTGATGTGTGAAAAATTGATAATTAGATTCCAGTCCATCCATAAATTTGGAATTGATTGAATATATCAATTCATGCTGGAACTTTCAAAAGTTGGATGTCTTCCATATTTCTATATTGTAAATGTGTGTGTGTGTGTGTGTGTGTGTGTGTGTGTGTGTGTATACATACCTACTTATACATGCATACACAGGCACACACATATTACTATGCACATTTTTATGGAAAATATGGATTAATCTGTAGTTGTCTACACATGCTTCAAACTTTCACATACAAAGTCTGGGAAGCTCAATTTTCAAAAACTGAATTGTAATGGCTGAAAACTTTAGAAAAGAGAATAAATGGAAGCTGGTTGAAATCCAATCATGGCAAGTCTAAGTAGGGTGTATGGATAGAATTGAAACAATTCCTGAAACAAGTACATGAAAAAGTTTTCCAATTGTCATATTCTGATGTAACCAAGTGAGTAGTGGGGAGACTACATATAAATCTTTGAAAATGGATGATTCCCTAGGAAGGCTGGCTGATGGCAATGGTGCAATCTATGCAAATCAAGCCTGAATTGGTATGAGTGGGTGCCCTTGAGCCATCTGTAAAAATGATACCATAATGCAAGAGGAGAAAATGTGCATAAAAATTCCAGTGAAAATATCACACATATACAAAGAGGTTGTGAATTGTGAAATATTAATCTTTCTTCCCCAACTTAATAGATAGATATCCAACTTTTCCCTTTTCCTGAAAGTTTTAATTAGCACTAATCTAAAATCTGATATATGACTAGCTAGGGGTAAGTTCTATAAATGAATTTAGGAAGATATACTGCCAGATAAATAGGCAGATTGCAGTACAAATCTCTCTTTGCATAAGTAAATAATTTTAATCTTACCTGAAGCCAAAGTAAGATAGGCTGACATACATTTCTCACAATCTGTAGAGACATCTGATTTCTTATACCAGTTGAAGTTCTTCAAATTGAATCAGCATTTATACACTAGACATATACACTGAAAATCATTCATCTGAAATTAATGTAACCTTGCTTTAAATGAAAGAATATTGTATAAGGCCAGCAATCCAGCTGCAGGGCAGTTAATAGCTGAAAAAAATGACTGCTAGATGGTAGCAAAAGACTGAAAACTCTAATTTGAACACATTGGATGCTTTTTGTGGTTTTCTGGATTTCCACAGGAGGTTTGATAGCTGTAAGAAGTATTAACTATGATATCTACTAGCTAGAAATTTAAGAAGATGTATTCTATCACACCTGAAAGCACCAGATTTGTGGTGATTGTTATAAAGAAGTCAATACACCTATCAGGGGACCATATTAACTTTGAAAAGAAAGAGTGGCTAAGGTAATAATTTGGTGATCAAGAACCCACCAAGAGATATTTCTGTAGTAATGACTTTCAGTCTTCTCTTATTGGTGGGATAGTTTCATCACTTCCCAAATTCACCAGACAGAAAAATATTATCTAGACCAAGGTTTCTCAACCTTGACAATTTAAGATGTATGAACTTCAACTTCCAGAATTCCCTAGCCAGCATTCCTAATTTACTCTTGCTGGGGAATCCTGGGAGTTGAAGTCCACTTATCTTAAAGTCACCAAATTTGAGAACCATTGGTCTAAACATAAATACAGCACCCTGGATATATGCTACTTAAGTTTTTTTCTTCTTCTACAATCTATGTAATAGAAGTTCAAAAGGATAATGTGGGGCAATTTAAATAAAGTTGGATCCCTGCTTATTCCAAATAACCTTTTTTTTAACATTGTGCCATTCTTGAGGTAACTGTTCCATGTAAATTATAGAAGCTAGCTTTGTCTTTCTCTTAATACAGTCAGCCAGGGAGAAGAGATCCTGCACCAAAGTGAATAAGAGGAAGTTTTTTTAAAATTTTTATCCTTTCCTAGTCTATAAAGAGGAATGAGTGGGAGAGAGGTTTCTAGGAATCGGAGCAACCATCTCAAGTTCTGGTTCAATTGCTCAGCAGTTAAATAATAGTTCAATTCTGAGTTTCACACATTGCATTAAGACAGAACTGAACAAAGTATCTACAGTTTTTGCTAATTTTCCCTTTTCATCATTAACCTCACCAGTGTCTTGGATTCTGTTATTGCTGACAACATGCAGTAAATTGAAACATGATTTTTATTTATTTATCAAATTTCTAGACAGTCCATCTCACCTGCACAACTCTTTAACTACGCATAGACATATGCAAGGGAGCGAGTAGTGACCAGGGCATTACAGAGTATTTGCAAAGATACAAAAAGGCAGGACTGATGTCATGATGCAGATTTATCAGTTGGAGTCATTAGGACTTATGGTGAGGAATAGATATCTGCATGCTGTATTGTAAGCTGTATTGAACCCAAAATATTTTCCCAGACTGCCCTTCCTCCAGTTGTTACTTCCCTTGTTATATAATCTGTTCACCCAAGTCCACACTGCCACACTAGGCAGAGTGTAGCCTTGGAACTGAAGATGATTTTGAGTGACTAAGTTATGACCCTGCTTGGGGACCCAAAAAAAAACCACAAGTGGGTTGGATCAGCTTGGATCCACCTTCTTTTACATATAGAAGTTAACCTTGAATTCTAGAGTACCATAGATTGATCAGCTGGATTTACCTCACCATGCTAAACTACAGTGTTATTAACTGACATGTATTAAAGAATCCACACAATGGCCTGGTTTGCTCATCATGCTAAATCAGAAACCAGAGTCTACAAATTATACTGGCTGCATTTATAAGACACGGTAAGTAATATCAGTCATACTAAATTATGACTTAATGCTTTGCAGAAACCCAGTCTCTGACTCTGTTTCTTTATCTTGCTGCCTGTCAATTACTTTTTATTTTCTAAGACAAAACCTATCATTTCAGCACTGTGCACAGATAGAAAATATACATGTTTGGATTTTGGCTGGGAGCTTCACTCTTTGCCCAGCATCTGTAACAACAACAATAACTTTTCATGGAGCTTTAGTTGCAACTTCATCTGCTTCCTTTAAAACTCTTTCTATTAATCTTTTCTGTAGCATCCTCTTTTCCTGCAGTGTGTTCCTCTTACTCAGCATGAAAAACAATGGCAAAAGAACACAGCATTTTAATAACTGTACATGTGACTAGCTAATTTTCTTTTTGCATTGCCTGCTTCCTTACCTATTGATAGAACTAAATTGTTCAGCAAATGTATCAGGCAGCATTCTACAGGACCCTGGGGTTTATTTTTGGATTCGATTATTATCTCTGCACCTGAATTATCCAAGCTTGTTAAAAACAAGGCTGTTATCTTTTCTTCATCTTCCCCATCATCACACATGTTTCTAACCACAGAAGGAGTTAAGACACATTAAAAACCAGCAAATATCTCAAAAGACATCTGATGCTTTCTAAAAATGCTTTCTGCTTATTCAAAGCATGAGCTCGTGTGGCAACGGTGACATCTCCAGATCCTTTCTGAAGAACACATTAAGAGAGAAACTCATTATCCTGAGTCAACAAGCTAATTTTCACAACTTTGATCACAATTCTTTGAATTGGACATATTATGAAAGGGAAAGACAGGGATGTTGTTGAAGTCACATCTTGAACAGTCACAAAGGACTCTGAACATTCTTTCAAAGCCTCAAGAGGTCACTGGAGTCATGCTGGGATGAGATCGGATGAGATGCTTTCCTCCGTGTTTTTAATTCCACCTGTCATAACAAGGAAATTAAGCTATCTGCTGATCTCTCTCTTTATCTCTGTTTCTATCACACCACATAGAATGCCACCATCACGACTACATACCCACATGCAGACTTCAATGTACCAATGAGCTCAACAACAGATTTATACTACTATAGAGATTGTGTAGTCATTGGAAACCTCTCTGGCTGGGTTTGATTGTTCTCATTCTATATAATTATAACAAATATAAGTATGGAGAAATATTCCATATAAATGTTGTCTTACATATATCGTAATTAGCTTACTTTATACTGGAGTCAGTGCCTATGTACATGACACCACTGTTATGGACCAATGGGGCTGTTCCCTATGTTGGCTGTTTTAATTGCCACATCGAAGAGCCTCTATAACATGATAAAATGACTAAAGCAAGCCAGTCCTGGTTAACTAAGATTACTAAGTTAGCTGAATTTCTAATTTCTAATGAAAAGAGGAAAACAATGATTTTCAGAAGACACCAGGTTGGTAGGAATAGCCAACACTCCAGAAGATAGGCTTAAGATATAGAAGGATCTCAATAGACTGGGCCCTGTCTAACAAAATGAAATTCAATGGTTGAGAGAAAATAAAAGTTCTACATTTAGGTAAGAAAAACTGTATAGAAGAGGTGGTATTTACCAATAATAACTACAAGAGGAATCTTGGAGTTGTAGTGGATAATTATTGAAATATGAGCCAGCACTATGCTATAGCTGCCAAAAAAGGCTAACATAGTCCTAGGCTTCATTAACAGAAAGATCTATCATGTGAAGTGTTAGAACCAGTTTATAATGCCTTAGAAAGACCACTCTTGGTATATTGCATCCAGTTTTGGTTGCCAGGTTAAAAAAAGATGTTGAGATTCTTGAACAGGGCTGTCAAAACTCACGGCCCACAGGTTGGATGCGCCACACACTGGCCACTCCCACACCCGGTTTAGCAAAGGGAAGGGAAGTCCCAATATGTCATGTGATGCTGCCAAGATGACATGAGTTTGACACCCCTACTCTAGAAAGATTGCAGATGAGAGCAACAAATATGATTAGGGGACTGGAGGCTAAAATGAGGAATGTTTACATGAATTGGGTATATCTAGTTTAATGAAAAGAAAGACTAGGGTTGACATGATAGCTATGTTCCATATCTAAGGGGCTGCCACAAAGAAAAAAAAGGATCAACCTATTCTCCAAAACAGGGGTCACCAACCTTACGAACCTCAGGGACCACTAAATTCATAATTTTAAATCCCATGGACCACTAATATGATCTGTCTAATGACTGGCTGGGTGGACATGGCTAGGTGGTCATGTGACTGGGTGGGTGTGGCCAACTCAAGGGGAACCTCATCAGCTCTACTCACCCCTCTCCTCCCAGCCATTCCTCACCTGCCTGCCTGGGCTCCTTAGGGCCCCAACAGGAAGCAGTTGTTGGAGCTAATTAGCCACCATGAGAAAGAGTTGGCAAAACAGCTGGCTCAGTTCAAATTAGGCTCAGAAGGCTCAGTAGGCTCAGAAGAAGGACCTCACTGAGGACTATGAGCATAGGCTTTCCAAGCAGAGGGAAGACCTGTGGGAATGCAAGGCCAGGTACTGGCACCTGGAGGCTCAGTGGGCTGAGATCGTCAGCCAGTTCCAGGCCAAGATGCAGTCCCACTGGAACAAGGCTCTCCAAGTCTTCGCCACCAGCAGCACTTCCCTCCAGCCTTTGCCCAAAGCCTCACACCAGGAGGCTAAAGCAGACCCCAAGTTGGAATTTCTGCCCCTCTGACCTGCACAAAAAGACCCCAAAGGGGGAGACTCTCTGCAGCAACACAAATGTTCATTCTTAAAATATAGTGTGTAGCTTTAGAATGTACTAAGCAGAATCCGAATGAAAGTTATGTATTATATTAAGTGTTATAAATTTAGGGGAAAGATATAAAGGCGTCATACTCCAATCAGTGATTACAGGATAAATTTTGTTTTAATGAGAAAAGATAATAGACAGCTGAAACAGGACAGACAAAGGATATAAGTATAATGATTTAAATTGAGATGAAATAAATAAAATAGAATTAAGAGAGTTAAAAGAGGGGAGAAGCTATATAGAAAATGTAGAATGGTAATAAGATATGGAACGGTATATAAAAATGAGCATGAACTTCAATTTGTGTCTGTACGAAGAGATGTAACCCGGGATCAAGCTGCTTTCAAAAAATATGTTTTATGTTTTCATGTTTTGTGTTTTGTTTGTTTATGTTTGTTTTTTAAAAATCAATAAAATTTTTGGGAAAAAAAAAGTTCATTGCATGTATCTGGTCTAGAGACTGTAGTTTGAGGACCCCTCAGTTAGTGCAATATAAAAAAATGTAAATAATATTTCTGTGGGCTAGTAAATTTTCTCATGGACCTCAGGTGGTCCATGGACCACCAGTTGGTGACCACTGCTCCAAAGCATCTGAAGGCAGAAAAAGAACCAATGGATGGAAATAATCAAGGAGAGAAGCAACCTAAGGACTAAGGAGAAATTTCCTGACAGTGAGAACAATTAATCAGTGAAACAGCTCCCCTCCAGAAATTGTGGATGCTCTAACATTGGAGATTTTAAAGAAGACATTGGACAACCATTTGTCCAATGATATAGGGTTCCCTGCTTGAGCAAAGGGTTGGACTAGAAGACCTCTGAAGTACTTTTCAATTCTGTTATTCTATTGAATACACTGAACCATTGGAAAAAGATGGATGGGAAGGAGCAGAGAAAAGGGTGAGATAGCTGCAAAAGTCTCTATGTAAGGTACATTCATAAATGAATGGGTTCAGAATGGGTGCCATTCTTTCCCAACTGTTTAATCCTAAGTCCCAAAGATTGCTCACTCCCTGTTCCAAAATATAAAATAGAATAACAGAGTTGGAAGGGATCTTAGAGGTCTTCCAGTCCAACCCCCTCCTCAGGCAGGAAACCCAGAAAAATGGTTGTCCAATCTCATCTTAAAAACTTCCAGTGTTGGAGCACTCACAACTTCTGGAAGCAAGTTGTCGTACTGATTAATTGTTCTAACTGATATGCTTAGAGCTATTTCACAACATTCTCCTTTCAATCATGGAGTGATCTGAATGCACAACACCTTCAAAGAGGAAAGAATATCATCTGGAAAAAGCTCTGAGGCAAGATGTTGGATAATGTCTTAAGCCAGGTGCACATCTTCTTTAGTCTGACTACTATAATTAGTCTTTATACATGGGGTATACTGGAATGATTATACTCCAGTTCTTTCTAGTCTGTAATTTAAAGCAGGGGTCTCCAACCTTTTAGACCTCAGGGACCAACAAATTCATAATTTTAAATTCCACGGACCACTAAAATGAATCCAGCATTGCTGCTCATTGAAGCACCTGGACTCCCACTGACGGGATGGGGTCCTTCAGGCACTTAGCTTGGCTGCCTGTATCTTCAACCTTAAATACTCAGAGTCGTTTGGACCCATTTCCCACAGAAAACAAAAAACTGGGATCTCTCATCTCTCTCTCTTTTCCTCCCTCACTCCCCCCACTCTCCATGGGGGTGGGGGAAAAGGAACTTCTGAACTGATGCTGGGTGGTGGGGATCTGATGTCTGGACACTGACGAGCCACGTGCTGAAGACCAGATGTCTGGTGGGGACATGGGGCAACAGCGGTGATACCAGCGGCAGATGGACTGATGCACACAGGGAAGGTAGCATGCAGGAGAGCTTGGCATTGGAGCCCTTCCCAGGTGTTGCCTGGCCTGTGAGGGGGTGGGGGGAAAGGAACCTCTGAACTGGTGTTACCTCCTGCCTCTGCGCATCAAAGAGACCGAGCGGCTAACAGCAATGTTCTCAGATGAAGATGTTGTGAGGGGGGAGGCTTGACCCCACCCCTCAGGAGCTGCAAAGTGCTTGCCGCCCCTCGGACAGCCACCAAGCCTCCTCCTACCATGCTACTCTTCCTCCTCGCCAGAAGTGCTCACACACCCAGTGGGAAGGAGGAGGCTTGGTGGGTGCCAGAGGGGCAGGGAGCGCTTTGTGGCTCCTGAGGGAAAGGGTCGACCCTCCCCTTGCAACATCTTCACCCGAGAGCATTGCTGGCAGCTGCTTCCTGCAACTCAGGAGGTCCGTGCTCTTCCCGCTGCTGCTCGGTCTCCTCGATGCGCGGAGGCAGCAGCCATGACATGGGTTTGCTAGGGAGACTGCAGGATTGCCTCATCTCCCTGTCAGCAATCTGGTCTTCAGCACATGGGTCATCTGCTTCTGGACATCAGATTCCCACAACCCAGCACCAGTTCAGAGGTTCTTTTCCCCCACCCCACCCCCTCACAGGCCAGGGAACACCTGGGAAGGACTCTGTGGCCATGATCTCCCATGCACTACCCTCCTTCCCCCGCGCGTATCAGTCCATCCGCTGCCGGTATCATCCCTGTTGCATACACGGCTGCACTGCAGACCACCAAAATTTTCTCATGGACCACCAGTTGGAAACCTCTGATTTAAAGTGTATGAGAAGTTTCTGGAAAAGATTTTGTGTAGATCAGGAGCGATTTGCACCTCCAGATATGCCTTTTTTAAAACTGAACTTTCAGGTTGAAAATAAAGCTACTGTGGCTAAAGGATTGGACTGGCACAGGAAAGAACCAATTTCTAATCAATGGAAGATAATCCAGCAATTTTGTGTCAGTCACTCTTTTCCCACTGAATCTTAAATTACCAGATTGTGTTGCTGGGGAAAATAGGAAGAGGGAGGACAATGTACACAGCTTAAGTTTCTGAATGAAGGAGATTTATGTACTGAACCAATAAATAAATAATATCTGATTGTCTTTGGGGTGAAAAGAACTAGAAATGGGAACATCAATTACTCTGTGTTGAAATAACTGCTTTGGTTATAAAAAGCTTTTTGGACTTGATTCAAATTCCTTATTATGGTACAGAAAGTATGATATGATTTGGACCAGGCCAGATAAAATGCAGAACCACTATGTCCATGCAATTCATCTCATGGCTGTTTTCCAGGTCTGTCTCTGTTATGTTTAATATTGACAGTTAGTTTTGCTTCTCAATAATACAGTCTAAATTGTGGAGCAATTTAATGATGACGGTGGAGATCATTATTTCCTCATAAATGTTCCAAGTAATAAACAAGCCAATCTTTAAGTAGGTCTACCCTATCTGAGTTATTAAAATCTTGATTATAATTCAGTGTGGCAGCAAAGGGAGCTTATGAACATCCAGCCATTATCTAAATATTTGCAACACAGATATAACATTCCTCAGAAAACTCAGCCCTGTTTGTCTCATTAGGGGACCTTTGTTAAACTCTAGAACAGGGGTGTCAAACTCATGGCCTGTGGGCTGGATGGTCATCCCACTTCCCTTAGCGAAGGGAAAATAAGTCCCGATACGTCATGTGATGCCGCCATGATGACATGAGTTTACACCCCAGCTCTAGAGCAACCTGAACCTCAGTTTAAAAACTATAATACAGTTAAGATAGAATTCAGGTTTGTAATCTCTTCAGAAAAGTATTTGCCTTGTTCTTGTTGATTTACCATAAATGCTGCTTTGATTAAAAAGATTCAAGTCATGTGTTAAAACACACTTGTTAAAATGCCTGATAATCATTCCACTGCCTCTTTAATATCATCCCAGCACGTTAATAACTTACTTCATTCTGAAAAGAGAAAGAAAGAAAAATGCTAAAAAAACCAAAAATAAAACTGATAATGAGGAACTGAAAATCATTTCCTTGGTATATTTTAAACTGCAAATTAGGAAAATCTTCATATTTTTTAATTATAACACCAAAAAAGGAAAGTAGGACTGGGATTAAAATAGCAAGCACCTTAATTAGAAATTGCACCTTAATACATTTTGATACAACACTAGCAACCATTTTAGCTAGTGGAATTTTGCATGGAATGATAAAATGTTTTGCCCAAAAGACCCATTGCTCTTTCAGGGTCTTGACAACTATAATGCCTTAAAGAATTTATGACTGACCCAGATAGGTCAAAGATTGAGGGATATAGTATCCCAAATTATTATGTAGCTAAGCTTTTATTATGGAATCTGGATTAAGAACCCTCTAAGAAGAAACACATTAGTCACATTACTGGGCCTGGCCAACAAGAGTTGGCAGCCAGAAGCCTGGCCTTCTTAAGGGCACAACTCCTGTGATGAAACTGTTTCAATGGCGATAATTCAGGGACACCACAGGTCATTTTAGTAAACAGTTGAAGACCTGGAAGTTTGCAAAGACACTTAAGAGGATAACAACTGATTTAGCCAAATTAAATCTGCCTGTGATTTATTTTGATTTCCTTAACTATTTGGTGTTTTTTTTCCAGATTTAAGAGATCACTTTCATGAAAGACTCAGCTGAGTTTTGTTTCTCCTCCTCATTAATATTTTTTCCTATATATTGTTTTTAAGCACTGTTAATTCCATTTCTATCTTTTAAAGCAATATTTATTTTTTTCTCCTTCTTTTCTAAACTGCTATGGACTCCTCTGAGATGGCACAATACAGAAATGTATAAATATTCATTTTTGCCTTATTCAACAGATATAAAGGACATTTAAATGCAGGAGGATAACAAAAACTATTTTTACTGTAAGAATATATGAATATATGAATTATTGATGGATCTACTTGAAGATCAATTGAATTTAGTATCTGAGATTACCAATGGCCTACTCTGACAAGATGTGGCATTAATGACCTGCATAATGAATAATGATGATAATAAAGAATTTCACAAATACATTTATATTTTTATTTTACAGTCTGTTTTCCTTTTAAAGCTCTTGGATATAGGTGGAAAGTTCCAGAACTCTGGATCAGGATTTGAAATCAGCTTCAGCTGAGCCACAAGGAAAGAGCTTCACATTTTTACTTGAAATATGAAAGGCAAGAAGGGTATTAACTTTGCTGTAATCCGTACAAATGTACAAATGCTGAGCTTTGATCCGTTTCACTTATTTGACTTGTGCCACCACACTTCTTCGGCATCAAACACCCTTCAGTTGTTGCGCAACTAAATATCTCTAAATTATTAGACCTATCCTTTATAAAACTGCATAGGTCTTTGCTAAAAATTATCTGTGCCAGTGGCCCTCACAATGGCAGCATATAAATTCCTGGTATCATGTAGATCTGGGCTGTCAAACTCATGGCCCGCAGGCCGGATGCATCACATACTGGCCACGCCCACACAGTTTATGATGCTGCCATGACAACATGAGTTTGACATCCCTGATGTAAATGAAGAGTGTATACTCCCACCCCCACTTCAAACTGTGATGTTTTAAGACTCCGGATCCATTGTTTTTGTCTTTCGGGTGATGTACAAAGCCTCAAGGATCTTACTTCTAACTTATAATGATTCCGTTTGTTACTTTAATCTATGATATACTTCTTGAAATTAGTCAGTCAAACTATTAAATCATCAATTTGTTATTGGGGCTCTATGGATTTTCAAACAGGTGGTTTAATTAATCAAATCTTTGAAACTTCAGGGAGTCTTCAAATTTGGTTGAAGTATCAAATAAAATTGGGTGCTTTCAATTCTCTTCAGAAAAACTCATAGGCAATTTGGAGATATGACAGATTGTCTGGCTTTGAAGACTCTTACACATTATAACATTCCTCCATATACAGGAAAAAAACTGGAAGGGGCACTACATTTTGTGATGAATAACTGGTCAGTTGATCTATGGCCTGCTGGATCACTTGTGGAAATGCAGCTCTGCTATTTTTGTCTCCCTGTTTTGACAGAATTTATTTAAGTGGGCTCACTTGGAAAGGAAGAAAAAATACCCTTGTGTGAGAGAATCTGAGATGGGTGTACTGTTAAGCTATTGCATATAATACAGACTACTTCATTATAACATAAAGTACCATAGTGTGTGTCCCAAAGGTGCTTTTTCAAGAGGCAATTAGACTTTGTTTTTCTTTGAAGATGTTTTGCTTCTCATCCAAGAAGATTCTTCAGAACTGGAAGGGACAACCATGACCTGGATGGCTGAGAATCTCAATTTACATTTACCATAGTTTGTGTGCATGCGCATGCATGCATGCCATAATGGTAGTGTTATAACATTGCATAACATTAGTGTTATGGGGAACTGGATGCTTATTCATTATAACCTATGCCTCAAATTGATTCAGGCTAAATCTTGAATTTCAAAAGACAATTCACCACCAAACTCAATTTTGGCTGATCTTTACACCTCTATTGATTCCAAACCCTGGAAAAGAAGTCCCTTTTTCTTCAAAAGTTGAGAGAACTGATTTTCTGTGCTACTCAACATAATTAGATGTAAATAAGAAGGTTATGATAAGGTTATTTGAGAATATGGCTATTGCCAGAATTTATTAAAAATAAAGAAACAGGAGAATAATAAAAGAGAATAAGAAGAAGAAGTTTGGAATTGCCAACTTTTTGAAATTTGCCCTTAGAGGACAAAGGTGGCTCTTAGCTAAAAAAGATTTATATAGACCTCATTTTGTTATCACCTTCCTGGTTCATCACTCCCAAATCTTGCGCTCTTTCTTTCCCAACCCATCCATAAAATGGCATACTCCCTCAGTGGCTGTGATGCAGGATTGCGCCCAAAAGAGCCATTGGGCTTCATCACCAATGGCTCTTTTTGGAAGCCTTCATGTAAGGCTGAGTGAGAATCCAGTTCCTTCTTTGGCTAGCACTAATAGAGTGTAATGATTGCTGCCATACGGCAAGAATTCCCATTTGTCGACAACTGGGAAAGTACTTATGGTGATGATATTGTTCTGCTTGGGTGGCCTGTGCCTGAAGGTAATCCTTCAAAAGCAGCTGCTTTAAGTGTTAGTTAAATGGTACCTGGGGATTTGCTTGACACAGGTGTCATGTTTAATCTTATTCATATATCAATAAAACTGGTACCATATGCGCAGGGCGGTTGGCAGCATTGAACCTCTGAGACAATCAATATTTCCATTAACAGACTCATCTTCCCTGGTCAGATCTTCAGAGTCTGCCCCTTTGTTTTTTCCAACAGACTCTGCAAATGGTTGTTCTCTGGAGACTACAAGCAGACATAGAAATCCATTTCTCAGAAAGAAGGCTCTGTGAAATCTCACAATTTTACATGCAAATCATGGGAAAGAAAGGAGTCTTCTTACATTTGGGGAGGTTGTAATGGATTTTATCCAATGTTCATAACTATATTTCTTTCAGTATCTTCCTCCAGCAGATCCGATAAAAGTCTTCCAACTGCAGGACAGGTGAATATGGACCAGAGAATGCTGCAGGTATGACTTGTGTCCTATTAACCCCCAAATGAGTAATGGTTGGTCAGGCAGTGTGTACACGCAATTTTTATCACTTTTGCAGCCTGTCTGTAAAAGTCAACCCAGGCAACAAGAAAAGGGAGAAATAATTTGCAAAGACAGACTAACAGAGTTGGAAGTGGCCTTGAAGGTCTTCCAGTCCAAGCAGGAAACCAACCCTGTAACATTTCAGACAAAGGGTTGACCCCTACATCCCTACAAGTCCTCTAGGATTTTAAAAGCTAAGCTAAGTTGGAAGAAATATCTCAGTCACCTTTTACACTAAAGAAAAGAAGCTGCAAAATCCACCTGGCCTGGTATGAAGGAGTGAAGTTGGGATTGCTGTCTGCACTTGGAAAGAGTAGCTGCAGCCAGACAGAAATGCTTCTTACCATTTTGCTCAGCGGTTTTATTTGTTCTCTCAGAACTTTTACTCACAAGCAATAATTGAGCCACACCCTGGCATTTTCAAGGACAGCCTCACCTCACCCAGGTGAGTAAAGTTACAAATTCAAATGCTAAGACAGAGTGGGAGGTCTTCAGAAGAAAAGGAGGTAAACAACTGGCATGCAGAAGTGAAAGTGGAGATGGCCTCTGGAGACTGGCAGCTATTACAAGCAAGCAAGAGGACTATCATTCAGGTTCACAAACTATGATGAGCATCATATCCTGGTGGGGTCCTGCCTGGAGCTTTGCCGGAGTCAGTAACAATTAGAACAACCACACTGAAACAGCACCTCATCCCAACTAGTGTAAGAACTTTTAGATGGAGGCAAAACTTGAATGCCACACTACAGACTGATATATTTTTGTTTGAACTAGGTACAAAAGTAATGAGCATTAAAGACATATTTACACAGCAATATCATCTTGCAAGTCTTAAAAAGGGAGAGAATGGGGAATGTGTGTGCTGCAATAAAGCATTGTGTATGTGGTGCTGTGTCTAGTCTATGGAAAGCAAAGAATCCTCAACACCTCAACCCTTTTTTATTTATGGATTTTGGAAAGGGGAAAAAAACCCTTAGGAAGAAATGATGGAACAGAAAGCGGCTTGATGAAAATGAGCTGATTTTTAAAAAATGACTTGCATATTCCTAACGAGGACAGGTTCCTGCATTTAAAAACTGCTCACATAGTACATAAGTAAAAGTCCTTTCTTTCATTGTGCATTTTTTTCCCTTGCAATCATGGAAATTGTAGGGAAATCAGGAAGAAATTCCATATCTTGGGCTCTTTTCAAAGCAGAATCCAGAATGACAGGCAACAGGAAAAACCACAACAAAAGCAGCAATCTCTAACATCTCCAATAAAAAATAACCTACTTCATACACATGTTCCTTAACCCGACCCCCACCTCGAAACCTTAAAATATCCAGTGTTTGAAAAACTATAAGACAAATTAAAAGCTGTAATAGTTTCTATCATGAGACAAGAATGCTTTTGAACCCAAGAAATATATCATATTTAATTCTCTGGGAAACAAAGGGACTAAGCCTTGAACTGATGTGCTTCAGGTGCATTGAAACATGGTTTATTTTATCCTGAACAGCACTCCTGAGCTACGTAAAAAGACAATAATGCTAAAACCATGTGAATGGCTCCAGGTGTTTTATTCAAAGTGATGAGTGGCTCTAGAATCTATCTCAAAATCCCAGCTGTTCATATACTAACGTTCCAGCACCACTTGACTTTAATTGGACAGTTGTCCTTGGAAACAAACAAACAAACAAACAAAAACCAGGCAAGTTTCCTTGAGGTAGAAAACATTTGACAAGATGAGCATGCCTTAAAGATGGAAAAACCAGACAGCAATCAAGCAGCAATCCACAGACTTTCGCCTTTATGGCATAGAACCTCCTCCAGAGCCTGTAATAGGCTAATAGGAATAGATTTAATGTTCTCCTTTATGCCAATGGCTCTTCTCAGAATTACTAGATCCAGTTTGGTGCAGTGGTTGAGACATCAGGCTAGAAACTGGGAAATTGTGGGTTCTAGTCCTGCCTAAGTCACAAAGCCAGCTGGGCAACCTTTGGCCAGCCACTTTCTCTCAATCCCAGGAAAGAGGTGAGGACAAACCACATTTGAAAAATGTTGCTAAGGAAACTGCAGAAACTTGTCCAGGCAGTTTCTGAGAATTGGACAACCAACTGCCCAAGTTATCTCATGGATTTTTGTGGAAGCTAGCCATTGGTTTAAATAACTTAAGCATCTGCTTTCTATTTGATGTCTTATATGGCACACAGAATCCTATCTATAGTATATAAATTACCTAAATTCAGTTTGAATTTATGTCTAATGTGGCTGCTGCTTCAGAGATGTAATAGAGTCGAGAAGAATATTTGTCAACAAAATGTTTTGGATTTATAATGTCCAAACCAGAGGTGGTATTCAGCAGGTTCTGATCAGTTCTGGAGAGCCAATAGCGGAAATGTTGAGTAGTTCAGAGAACTGGCAAATACCACCTCTGACTGGCCCCACCCACATCTATTCTCTGCCTCCTGAGTCCCAGCTGATTGGCTGGGAGAATAGAGCTGGAAAGCAGGTTAGTGGGTGAGGAGGGAATGGGGATTTTGCAGTCACCTTCCCCTGCCACGCCCACCAAGCCACACCCACAGAACCAGTAGTAAAAATATTTGAATCTGACCACTGGTCCAGACAATGTGACAAGTCATTCTTGTGTTGCTCTATGTACTAAAGCAGGAACATCACTGACCTGGCATGTGACAGCAAGTTAGGATTTGTTGAATTTCTCAACCTGAAGCTATAGTTTAGAAAAAAAAAAGATTGAGTTCAAATGGCCATTATCAAAATATGTGAACCCAATTTCTGTTTGTAGTGCTCCAGATTTGTATTCTCTGACCATTGGGTTTCCTTTTAAGTGGACAATTTGGAGACAACTTTCCTTTTCCAGCAGGTGGAATATTCATCCCTGAATGAGCTTCTGGGATGGATGCCATCTCAGGACAAGTTATCCAACAATTGAAATCACTAATTCACTTTGATGGACAGATCCAACAACACCACCAAACAAAGTATTAATCCAGGAACAATTCTTTAGAACATCCACAATACAAATAGTTTCCTTTGCTTCACAGTAGAAGATTAATGGATAACAGCATATGCCATATGCAAGATTTTAAGATGTGTGGGCCGAGCCAGTATCTCAGTAACAATCAGAACACATAAACATTGGCCGACTCTGGATCCATTTAGGATGTGTCTAGGACCACACAAGGCAAAAACATTGCCAGCTTGCGAGCCAGCAGTCCAACCCGACAACCACTTTTTCTTTTCAGCTGGAGTGAGAAAAGAGATTTGCTGGCCAAGGTTAAGCCACCCAGTTATTTGTTATGATGAACTCTCCAAAAGGAAGAGATTAAGCCAAGCCTTAAATGTTTCGGTGACAAATGTTGACTGTCAGCCTCCCCAGGATTGATGGCACTTCAGATTGCCTTCCCGAAGCTTTTAGTTCAGAGGCAGAGGTGAGGAGAAACTTGCCCATTGGATGCTGACTTTATGGCTTTAGCACTGGCCAGAGAGCAATGCAAAGTTTCAGTAATGACTAATAGCACTTTTCGCTCCCTATCGTCGTTTGTCCAACATCCATTATTGTCCTGAGAGAGCAATCTCAGAGTTATAAATGGTCCTGGCAGCTGGTGTGTCAGCATTTCATACCTCCACAGCTGCTAGCCTGGAGGGTAGGCACACAAGCCTGCTGTACTTGGCTCAGTTCCACCTCCTGAAGCCATCTTGGGAGGCCTGCAGGTGCCATGTGCAAGCAAGCCACATCTTGGTGATGGACTCAAAGCAGCTGCCTCCAAGAGCAAAGGAAACTGCTCAAGTTAATTTATTCAGGAACTAAAAAGCATAGGCTTTAAATCTGGCTTTAATTGGGGCTGCCCTTCCTAATACTGTTTCAAATGCACCATGCATTGAGCCAGGTTGCACATTTAGCAAATCAGATTCTTGGGGTTCCCCCCCCCCCCTCAGTTAACACTGAATGTTATTAGGCAAATATATCACTCATCACAACATGATGGTGGACCTGGCAATACTGTGAGCTTTGTTTGCTTTTCAAACAAAGAGGAGGAGAGGCAAAAGCTGTTTGGATTAAGAAGTCAGCAGAATAGCTGGTGAGGTTTTTGCTTTACTCATCTGCTTCTTATTCATTCATCCCAGTAAAGAAAAATCACTAAGCTTTTCTTACTGAGCCTTCCATTACTTATCTCTTGCTAGGAGTCTGATGCTTGTCAGTATGGGCTTGTCAGAATCAGACGCACCCAAAAAAGGATGTTTGGTTCATAAAGTATCAAAAGCTCAGGATTGTTTTTGAACTAATGTTACAGATGAAGGGTAATGATATAAGCATTGGTTGCTCTGTAAGAAATTCACTCCCTTGGAAGGGCAGATGTGTCCTTGGAAGGGCAAGGAGGACCTTTTTACAGATTTGTCTTTCTGGACTGGATTAGTGATTCATAATCTAGAACTTCCGAGTCATCATATTAAAATATAATTTCCATTTCTTTTGAGTTTGACCTAAAAGCATAGGCTAATGCAAAATGCTATGATTGATTAAATGCTATGCTGATTAAAGGAGAGATGGGCAGGGCAGAAGCCATTTTGTTTCAGAAGGACCTGCTGTTGACATTTAAAGTGTGGACAACAACTTAAAATTTGGATGGATCAGTTCGGCTTAGGTACTGTTGAGGTGGTACATTATTCCTCCTTTAAGGAAACTGGATTTGCAAGAAACTCATTATTTGATGACCTGAGCAAAAGTATACCTGGTACATGTATCAGATGAAGTTTTTCACTTCTCAGTTATAGTTGGCATCAAGGGCTGGCCTTTCAAGATCAGCTGAAGATCTTTGTTCATTGTAACCATTGCATTCTATGTTTTCTCCCCTTTTTTGTACCTCCTCTTCTTGCTGCCTTGTTTCATAATTTGTATATCCTAATAATGAAATGTATAAAAAATATGGTTATGTAACATTTCAGTTTCAAAGGCAAAAAAGGTGTGATTAAACCATGGCTTGTTTTTACTATTGTTTTTAGCTACTTTTTTTTAGAAAAGAATTTTTAATGGGCTGGTTCATGCTTAACTCTGAACATAAAATATAACTTGCAATCCATAATGGCTTGATTTATACTAAACTATAAGCAACAATGTCTGTTTGAGTATATTTACAGAATATAGATATTTTTAAATAGTTATATTTTATTGTGTTTTACGAATTTAGATGAAATATTAGTATACATTGCTAGTCCATGTATGATGTGTTATAAATTGACTAACTAACTAACCAACCAACCAACCAACCAACCAACCAACTAACTAACTAACTAACAGTATAGCAAGATGTACAAACCCAACTATAGAGTGATCCAGAGTCTTGTTAACATTCATCTTGGAGCAGATAATAAAATGTGATGGTGAAGTCATCCTTTTCACTGTGGACTCCTAGACTCTGAATGATCTTTGAAATCTGTGGTTTAGAAATACATTTACGTAAAAACGAAAGAACACAAAGAGCAGCAGATTCATATAGTGACTAAATTCATACATCACATTGTCATGTGTTGTTTTGTTTCTGTTTTCTTTTTTTAATGTGTTGAGTGAAACCAGCTGATTGAGATTTGTTTAACAAATCATGGTTAAATAAACAATTACTTTTTGCAATGTGTGGGTATCTGAATTGATTATATTTGGATATCAAAAGAATGCTAGTAGTTAGGGTGTGCAGAGTGAGTTTATCTTAAGTGTTTAAAACATATTTTTCTCAATATTATGTGATGAGGAGGAGGAGGAGAAAGAGGAGGAGGAGGAGGATGAAAAACCCAGTGAGGCATAGAGTTCCCCATTCCAGTTCTTTTAAAATTGTGTCCAATACTTACAGAAATGTACAACTTTGCCCTCAAGTCTCATAGTAATCAATGTGTGTTATATGTATGCAAAATCCCAATATGTAAGTACACAATGTTTATTAGACAAATATTATGGAAGACTCGAATACAATATATAATGAAAAATAGGGCATTACATGCATGTTAGAATGAAATATATGCTCCTTCCTTAAGCATGTTTGACACAACAGACTGTATTTTCATTAATAAAGTGTATTAAAGTGTAATAAAGTGTAATAAAGAGTGATAATACCAGATATTGAACGTCAGCTGAACCCAGTAAATATTTCTCACTCTGATGCTTCAGAAGAGGCAGGCTCATTAACTCTTGACCAGATGCAATAATGGTTTAGGGAATCATTACAATAATTCATATAATAATGCAAGAATTATTCCCATGGTCTCTTCAATCCTATAAATAAAGCCTTATCCATGATTTAAAAACAGAATTGGGTTCCACTTCTTCCTGGTTCTCACAATCTCCATGACTTTCTCAAGGCAACTTGCTTGTGGGAACACTCTTTTAGTTCAGACAAGGAAAAAGTATACAACAAAGTTATAAATAAAGCTGAAATTAAATCACATATGAGCTTCATAATATGCTGGGATAGCAGATCATAAACCATATTCTGTAACTGATTCTGCCATTCCCTGAAGATTAGTTATAAATCCTATCGCCCATCAATAAACCTTTTGCCTGCTTGGAAGAATCTAATCTCAACCTGACAAGTCACTACATTCTTTCTTCATATACAGCAAGCATTATATGAAAGATTTAGAATACATCAATCCTGAACCCACCCACACTCAAACACTAGCGCACATGTACACAAATAGGCAGAATTCTTGCTGAATGTAAATTTTAGAATATGGAATCTTTAGAGTTATCTTTAAAATGCTAACACCAAGAGCAACTAATAGATTATTTGTGAAATCCAGATTTATTCATCCATGAACTATTGAAATCAATGGACCTTAATGATTAATTAAAGTAATTAATTTTAAACCTTGTACTTTAACATTTGCCAATCACTCATGGGTAACCAGAAAGGATCTGGTTATGCAATCAATAGAAAAGTCAGTATACTTAATCAGGTTGTCATTTCCTTCAAAATGGAAAGGTCCCAGGTCAGATATTTATATGTTTGGAACAGAGCAATAACATATTTTGTCCAGAGATTAAAGAAGAGAAGACATTAAAAAATGCCCCATGGGAAAATGACAGGACACATCCTTAGTATCGTCTTCATTTTTTTCCTCTTTCATCTTCTCAACTATTTTACTTTCATCTGCAACTATTCCTACCATGCTCACTCACTATCCCTTTCTCTGAGTGTTCCATTTTTATCAATTCTGATTTTATTTTGTTGCAGGAAACAACTCCTAACTAAAAAACATACACTTGGAATTCTCTTCCCTAGTTGCCAGCCTTTCTGAAATACATCTCAATACACCACATTTCTTTTATGTGGTATCCTAGCAGAGAGTGGAGGGAAATAAACTGCAGAAAGAAAGAAGGAGGTGCTGCTTGATAGATTTATACACCTGCCAGCCAATTTAATAACCCTCAATACATAACAGTCAAGACCAACACAGAGTTATCAGTGCGCTATTGAACCAATGGCCAAGCCACTAATAAACTTAAATCTGAGAGTGTAAAAGAAAAAACAGGGACTGGATTTCCTTATATAAAGATGGAGCTATTGTTAATAATACGAGGAAGATTTGCTAAAATAAGGAAATGGTTTTTTTTATTACAAACTTTGAAATTGATCACACTCTCAAAAACCACCATCCTGAAGAGGATAAACTGCTTGAGTAGGTATTCACATTTGATATTCTTTGTCTTCTTTCATATTGAATTGAATCAGATACTTTATTTGGTCAAGTGTGACTGGACACACAAGAAATTTGAGGCAGACAACACTATTTTTGTTTGAAAATGTGATCCATACATAAAATATGTCGTAAGTTGAACTGCTTCTTGTCCTGTCTCTTACATCACATTTTTTTACTCAAATATCGGTCACTTTTAATTTTCTTAAATATGTATGTAGCTGATTCTCTTCAAAGCTAATAATAATAATACAGTGGAGTACAGCACAACTAAATTATCCATTTTAATTATGTAAAATTATGATGGTGCATAAGTGTACCATTGTGCTTCCCGTCCCTGTCTTTTGTCCCCATTTATTTGTACCTATTTCCTGTTTATACTTATACCTATTATCTTGTAAGCGATTGACCAATCAAATGAATAAAATACAAATAAATAAAATAATATGGAGCCACAGCCAAACACTAGTCCTTCCTTCCTCAGCCCTAGGAAGGTGGCAATAACAAACCACTTCTACAAACATTGCCAAGAAAATTGCATGGACCTCTCCAGGAAATTGCCAGGAGTCAAAACTAACTTGAAGGCACAAAAAAAGAGAGAGAAAAGGTGCTCATACTCATGACACAACATCTTACAGTACAGATAAACTTTTAAATGAGATAGTGAGAGCTACAGACAGTTATGGAAGGTGATGGCATCTAGCTGAGCTTGGCAGAACTCAAAATGAGCTAAGCCAGGGCCAGACCTTATTAGCAACTGCGTACAAAACTACTGGAAAATCCCATGGTTTCAGAGACGACTAGAAAGTTTTTAAAAATCCTGGAGAAAGACAATGGAAAAAATCACCTTATTAATATAAGAATATGGAGATAGTTTGACATTGCCTATTTCCAAGACATTTTGTTAACCTCTTGGTCTTCTCAAGATGCTGGCACTTCTCAAAGTTCTATCTGAGACAAGGTAGTAACAACTTCCCTTCATTTCTTCAGAACTTGGATATTCTTAGATGCCACGAGCTATAGAGCCTAGCAAATTGTGAGATACATTAAATAATAGAAGCATTAATCTTTTCACCTGAGTATAATAACTTCTTCAAACCTCAGGGAAAGATTAAAAGCCTGGCCTCTTAGTGGCATTCATCTTACCATTATAATACTTTTCCTTTCCAAACAGATAGAAGATTTTGACCCTTTCAGGAAAGTTCATCCAATTGAAGATGAGAGATATTTTTGTATTTTTTCTTCTGCAGAAAAAAAGAGGAACCATTCCATTTGCTAGAGAATTTAATAGGCATAAACTAGATGAATTTCAGTCCAATTGAAGACACATACTACGTATTCACTATCCTTCCTGGAAGCAAAAAACAGCAAATTTGACCTAATTCCCTCCTCTCCACACAAAACAAATAATATTAAGAACAGGACCCAAGTATGTGGCACTATAGGCATTTGCAAACAGGAATTACAAATATTAAGAAAGTAATACACATTGTCCTTGCTTAATAATAATTCATTCAGTAAGTGAAGTTATAGCAGCACCAGATGAAAGGATTTACAGCCAATCCCTGAAATTAAGGCCATTGCAGTGGCCCTGCGGTCACATGATCAAAATTCAGGCACTTGGCAGCCCGTTTCCATTTATGACCACAGGGGAACTTGTGCTGTGGCTCAGGCAGGATGCAGGATGGCCAAAAGGTCAGAGATGGGTGAAATAGACAGTAGGTAGGAGTTGAAAAGGAGACAGATACTTACCCTAGAAGAACTGAGGCTCATGGTTGGGAAGGACCAAACTTAGAAATGTTTGGAGTGGAGATGGATCCTTAGCTAATGATCAATGAAATTCATTCTATAACAGCAATGGGGAGTGCCTGGTATGCCATTGCTATGTAATAAAGTCATGTGATATTGCGATTACTGTCAGAACTTGAAGATTATCTATATGCCCAACTCTTTTTGATGGGGTCTCTTGATGAGGATTGGTTAGGAACTTTAGTGTAGCTCAGAGACATTCAACAGATGTTAGATTCAGTTTCTGACATCTTCCGATTCTGCCTGAAAAAAAGATCAATGAAGACAACATTGAGCAAGTGAAATCCAGACAAACACTGGAGTGTTCTCACAGGGAATCCTGTGAGAAGGTGGGCTGTCAATATGTACTTATAGTACTTCTACTCAGAAAGAGGAAGAGGAAAATTGTCCTGATTTTCCTTTAGCACAGAAGAAAGATTCTTTCAGTGTTGAAAGAAGAAGGGAGCAATCACTCTTTTCTTCCTTCTTGTATGAAGGAAGGGCCTGGGAACCATAGTTCTATTCTTTCTGAAAATATTTTATTTTCTTGATAAAGAAGATTAAATAACAACTGCCCCAGCCTCTTTTCGAATGGGGAAAAGAGGCATTTCCTTTTGTTAGGGGCTAGAAAGCACCAATAGAAAACTCAACTGCCCATTCTTCTGAGTTAATCCATTCACTTTACTCTTTTCTATGGGGAGTAAATAGTTGAATTGTCCATCATTTGTAACAGTAATCTTTCCAAACTACCCATGAAATGCAGGGATTGAAATCTGAGCCGTCTGCATGAAAGGCACATGCTTTGCTACTGACCTATACTTTTCTCCCATCATGCCACAATATATCACCTTTGAGCCACACAACTGCTGGGCTTAAAATTTAAATAACGATAAAGAGAGAAGAACTCCTCATTCTTCCATTATTATTATTATTATTATTATTATTATTATTATTATTATTATTATTATTATTATTGCTGTTATTTTTAAATCAGTGGTAGAATTCATGTGCACTGAGAGACAGATAAGGCTCTTATCTTTTCAAGGAGCAGTTTCTTGCAGCTGATGGCTTTTATTCCTTACTTCTCTTGTCTCTAAAAATATGCTTCTAGACTTCCTTCAGGGGATATTTGCAAATTCAATGCTAAAAAGAGAGGTGAAAAACATAAAAAGGAAATCCAAGCTCTAATTTTAACTTTCAATTTTACTTTAACATTTTGCAGTTTCAGGATAGGAAGTCATTCCCGGGTTTATGGAATAGATACTCATAATCAATGCACAGAGAGATATTGACTTAACAATCATTCATTCAGTGACCATTTGAAGTTCCAATGGTTCTGTAAAAATGACTAATGACCATTTACAACTGTACTAGCATCCTCATGGTCATGTGATCAAAATTCAGGCTAGCTCATATTTCTGATGGTTGCAGTGTCCTAGGGTCATGTGATCACCTTTTGCGACCTTCTGACAAGCGAAGTCAATGGGGGACCCAGATTCATTTCACAACTATGTTACTAAACAATTGCAGTGATTCACTTTACAGCTGTTGCAAGAAAGGTCATAAAATGGGGCAAAACCACTCAACAAAAAATCTGGCTTTGCAACAGAAAAATATGGGCTCAATCGTAGTCATAAGTCGAGGATTACCTGTATATGAAAATAACTTCTTGTTCCATTTATTTTTCACATCGATAATTCACCTTTCTGTGAATTCTACATCCACAGAGAAGCATTATAAGCAAAAGCTACTTTATGTTCAGTGCCGTTCATAGGCTGTTGGCACACTGTCATTGTGGCATGTGATAGACAGCAGGATGCTTAACTGATGAAGTAAGCTACATAGATTTTTAATACCTACTGGTTGCCTTAATTAATAATCTTTATTATTATAGAGTTACCATTCATCCAGCATTAAACAACCAGATTAACATTTTATAGAAGGTACAGACTATTTTCATAACTATATACGGAAGCTGCCTGATGCCTGTAGGATGAAGTCGTGAGAGTTAGTCCCACTGAGCTAAATAGAATTTACTTCTTTGTGGTTCAGCCAAACTAGGATCATTGAGCTCAAGAGAAACTAGAACCTCTAGATTGGATTTATGATCTCAGTGCAATGGAGGTCACCAAGCTAGACTGTGCCATTTCAGCGCACGATGTAGTAAATAATCTCTATTATAAAACGGCAATTCTCTAAAGTAGAATTGACTATTCACATCCAAGGTTATGAGTGTGTTCCTCCAAATGTTAGAGCATAGGAGTCAACTTGCAGACAAATAAATAAATAAATAAATAAATAAATAAATAAATAAATAAATAAATAAATAAGATTTATCTTGACCATGAGTAAAAGGAAACTAATTGGACAAGATGCCCCCAAATGTTACTTTGTAAGTAAACTTAATGCATTTGTCTTTTTGCAAAACTTCCCTCTCACCATATACGCATACATGTACGTATGTATAATTTATATAGCCTTATATAGCCACCCATCTTATACCAAACCAGATGGCTACTAATCAAGAAAATAATTATATAGTTTGGATCTTCCTTTTCTTCATCAGCATCACACATAATACAGTACTGCATATCTACCTGGATCCTTCAGTTTACAGAGTACTCTTGAGTGTAACAAAGGCTTTTATGGGAAGCAGGAGTGAGAGTCATTCTCAAATTCTCTGAAGGCACGGGGCACCACAAAGAAAAAAGGAGACCTCCAATTTCTAGCAACTCTGCCCATTTGACGTGCAGGCGAGATTTACAAAACTGGCTTTATCTGGGACGAGAGGCATATTTTCTCACTCTAGAGCTAAGGCAAGCCTCAATGTAGAGATTCATAACGAGAAACTCTTGTTTGGTATAAGGGAAATTGCACTGTAAATTAGTAAAAATAAAGTAAATTACCCACACAAGTTGACTTGCGCTTAGCATTTGAGAGATTCACCAAATATATGCTCGTACACTGCATACCTCTTGAGAAGAAATTGCATAAAAATGTATCTCACATCTTAGGACTGGCATCGTCATGATGTCAATACTGAAAATTACCAGCTTGTTGCTCCCCAAACTGCTCATCAGGTTAATTGAAGCAGGTTTTCACACTCCCCTAGTAGATTTATTACTTGGCTAGATAGCTGATGAGCTGGACTCCAGCCTCCCTAACTAATGTGGCACCAAATTGAGAAAGTCATAAAGCACCAGAAAGAAAACGTGCAAGAGTTTCATTAGAGCCCAGGTTTTGCAGACAAAATAAGATAAATTTCATCAACGAACATCACAGGGACCTTGGGGAAGAGAGGAAACTTTGTGTTCTTGGAGAAACAATAAAAACTTTGAATAGTTTCTGTAGATTAATTTATTATAACATAAAAAACCCTAAATACCAAGGGTGGGCCTGGAATGAAATGGAGAAGACTGAAGCAAAACAGAATGAAAAAAGAATTGAATTCTTGCTTTTTCTCCTCTTGCTAGCAAATGCCTGCTTGGAAGAGAAAATTTCTATCCTGGGCCTTCTGTTGTTTTGAAGTTCTTCTTCTGTCTTTCTTATATTTCACACCAGCCCTGGGAAGAAGAAGGGGAAAAAAGGAGCAGGGAGGAGAAAACAACCAAAATGAATAGTATCTATGGGAGAAGACACTCGCCCTCCAACCCTGGAGGGTGATAACATCTTTACTTGTGACATCTTTACTTGTGACTATAATAACATCTTTACTTGTGACTATAGTACAAAATAGCTACCACAATAGCTTAGTACTGTCCTGCAACTTGTAACACTGGATTGGCATTTCTATTGATAGGGTCAATATTTTATTGGATTGTTCTGTAAGGACAAAAAGATTAAGCTGCAGCAAAGTATGGAACCTCTGTGACTTTACTTAGACAATGAAGACCTATCAAATTGGAGTTGGGTTTTCTAGTTATAACAGAATTGAAATCATAACATTCACCTAAACCAACCCCATCTGCTTGTGCCAAAAATCCTGTTATATCCTCTTCCCTTTCCAGATCTGTAGACTTTCCTACCATGTTACTGTTATTTATTACACATTAATAAACACACAATAGCATATGATGTACCATAGTACTTTGTGCCATTACCAATAGAAGAGGATATTTGTAGCTTGGGATTGAACTGTGGGGTCTTTAGCCTTCACTGAACTTGGTGGTTTTCTTGCAGATGTTTAATTACCAAACTAGGTAAGATCATCAACATCTGAGTGTGTTACCTAGTTTGTAATGAAATGTTTGCAAGCTCAGAGAGTACCAAGTATCCCACATTCTGCCATTAATTCAGCAGCTGGTACAATTTCCACTTTTCTCCCATTGTATATATTTTTATGCCACATTCATTGCATTTTCCATAATATCTACTACAATAACAGAAGGTATAATGACGGAAAGAATAACTACCACCTTGATGCAAATACTAATGAAGCTTATATACATTACACATAACTGTATCCAAGTCTAGGCTAAAGCCAAGCAAACCAGGTCCATGAGGTTGCTTTCTATGAATGCCTTGCTTTGAGACAGGGGAAGTTGATCCCTTGTGTGCCATTTTAAATGAATTTGTCAGCATTCCAGAAAAATAAACCCCAACACCAAAACTCCAAGACAGGCATTTTTTCAAGGTTCCATTTTATTAGAGTTGTCATACTGGCACATCTGGGAAAACCTGAATCTGAGAGTTCCAGGTTTCCCCTCAGTAATTGAAATTCAAAGACCCATCCCCTGCACCCCTCAGTCCATCAAATGGCCCAAACAACATCTGTCCCAACAGGAGACAATTCTTTAACCACTCCTCAACCAGATGCAGGATGACATGACCTTGACTGAAAAGAAGAATGCTATTATGTCTAATTACACACACCCTATGAACTCCCCCCTCCCAACTTCCCAGGATCAGGAATGTAGTAGCGTGGAAGCTGCTGTTGCTAATATGGCTTCCAGAGCTGACACCATGATCATTGCTTAACTCAAAACAAGTATGTATAGATTCACATGCTTCATTAAAATCATACAATTCTTTAAAAATTACTTTCCAAACTATGATTACCTTGCTTGTTTTTGTAAAACAAAATGATAGCTCCTCTGATCTCAGTCTATTTACTAATTAGAGACTCAAAAGGACCAGGCAAGTAAATGTTGTATTTTTTAAACCATTCTTTTGGTAAAAAACATCATCATGAAGAAAGCTGTGTAGCTGTGGACAGTTGAACTTTTGTTGCAGTCTTGATTGACGAAGACCAATTGGCAAATTCATTGGAATATTGCTGTGCTTTTTCAAAGCTGCAGTTAACAGCTGCCTCAATGCTTTCATTATTGGTGATTCTTCCTAAGAAGATAAAATTCTGCACATCCTGAATGCCTTGGTGTCCATGTACTTCCTTGACAATTATCAACTTGTTTAATCTTTATTTGTTCACTGCTTAACCAAATTTTACTCTGCCCAACAGGTTCCTTGTTTTATTAAGTAATAATTTCCCATCCTTGTCCTTAATAGGAAGATTTGTATTACTTCTTGCTCCTGTTAATTTCTGAACAAGGCAGTATAGCACCTTGGTATCATTTTTGTTGCTACTTATTATGCTTTGACTCCTTTGTGTCCTTGTCAGCCTGGCAATTTCTTTGACTTTACAGTCCAATGATCAGTATTTTTCCATAGATTTTTGTTTTGTCACTTAGTAATTTGGGTCCTTTTGTAGCTTTGTGATTTTGTCTTCATCAATCAGCTGCCAGATTCTGTCTTGTAGGCAGCATTCTTCCTATATTGCTCTCCTTTTTCCAATTGTTTCTTCTTCACTCAGACAATGTTTATTTCAACCATCTCCACTAATTTTCAATTTCAGTTTCATGTTGCAATTGCCAAAACTAGTTTTTAGATTTGAGTTTGTACTGTTTAGCAATGACATGATTTTTAGCTTCTCAACAGCAGAGGGGGGAAGTTGTATGCTGGTATTGCCTCTTCTTTTGGTAGGGTCTAAATGATATGATTAAGGGGATGCTGGTCCTATTGCTCTGTGACATGCTCTGCCATCTAGGAGTGCTGATTGCCATCATTTGCTGTTGCATAGCCATTGATTTCATTATTAAAGGCTGAATTGGATAACAGCCATGTTTTTTTTTACTTTACTTTACTTTATTTTACTTTATTGTCATTGCACCTCGTACAACGAAAGCAAAAACCATCTTCAGCGCACATCATGACCATGAAAATAAACACAGACACATATCCTTCACCCTTCACACATTGAACCGAACCCCCACACACACACCACACCAACACTGCACTATACAGCAGAATTCAAAAGAGCTACTGCCCTGGGATAGAAGCTGTTTTTCAGTCTATTTGTCCTTGTTTTTATTATTCTGTACCATCTGCCAGATGGTAGTAATTCAAAAAAAAAAAAGGGGTCCCAGGATGAGATGGATCTTTGAGAATGTTTTGAACTTTCTTAAGGCAGCGGGAGCTGTAAAGCTCTTCCAAAGAGGGGAGAGGGCAACCAATGATCTTCTGGGCAATGACATTAAACCTCTAGAGTGCTTTCCTATCTGCCACTGTACAGAGGTGCAGTATGTTAAAATGCTCTCTATGGTGCAGCAGTAGAAGGTCACCAGCAGTTTTTCATTCAGTTGTTATTTTCTGAGACATCTCAGGTAGTATAATTTTTGCTGGGCCCTTTTGACCAGGGCTGCAATGTGGGAACCCCAGGTCAGGTCCTCTTTTAGGGTAACACCCAGAACCTTAAAACTGGCCACTTGCTCCATTTCGTCTTCAATGATAAGCAAGGATTGGATGTCTGATCTGTTCCTTCTATAATACACTATAAGCTCCTTGGTCTTATTGGTGTTGAGGACCAAGTTATTGTCTCCACACCACAAAAGCAACTGGTTCACCTCATCTCAGTAGGTAGACTCATCCCCCCCAGAGATAAGTCCCACCACTGTTATATCATCTGCAAATTTAGCAATAGTATTACTAGCATGAGTGGGAATGCAGTCATGCACATAAAGAGTATAGAGTAAGGGACTCAACACGCAACTCTATGGTGCACCAGTGTTAAGAATAAGGGCTGAAGAGGTATAATTATCTAATCTGACCCTTTGTGAGCGGCCAGACAGGAAGTCCATAATCCAAAGTCAGATTGAATTAGAAAGTCCAGAAGTTTAGACACTAGTTTTAATGTGTTTAATGTTTTAATGTGTGTTTGTGTGAATATTTTTTATCTATAGAGTAGATGAAAAATATTGATGTTACAAAATCCAGCAAGAGCTCTCCAGGGTTGCATCTTTGTGCTGCTGTTCCATGCAGGTCAATCATTTGTTCTCATCCTTGGTTATTGTTGCCTATTTGTGCATAATGTTATGATTGGGTATATCACTGAAAGTATCTTGTAGTTGTTCATAGAGTATGTCCTTCTCAGCTTTGTGTGCATCCTCAGTTGGTACCTAAGATGGGATGATGGTTGTTTCTGCAAGCCTTGATTGAAATCTTGCTATGATCATCCACTGGCTTACATCCAATAAACCCGCTTTGTGCCCCCTTATGCAACACCAAAGACCAACACAATGCACATGTAGATTATCCATTCCAGAAAACTGAATGGTCTTGCTATCACTAACTATCTTGTCACTTCTTTTTTAATCTTATCTTTATGCTCAGGATGTAGAAATACATGATAAGTATAAAATCATCAAGCAATTGTGTTAATTTTCCATACAAGTGTAGTATCTGTGCACTCTGTATTCTTTTGATGGTTTTGGAATTGAGCTCTGTATCCGACACTGTGGTTTTTTTTTTGCAGCTTTCATCAAGCACCATCACAGGGTATTGTCAAACTGCTTTTAAGTGTCTCATTGAATTGCATTAATTGCTTCAGTAGTGCTGTTGTTATTGTTGTTACAGTTGGGTTGCTAGCCTGATGCCTACGCTTTCTCCTTTCTTACCCAGGCTTAGGAATATCAGTGGTGAAATTGTATTTGAGGCCATCTATGCTTCTTGTTACCTCTGCACTCCAAAGATATCAGATGTCACAACATTCTCTTCTTAAACTCTAATCATCACAATAGCATAATAAATTGTATAATACAGCATTTTAAAAGCAAGCAGATTCTTTGTAGAATAACTGTCCTTAGAGAAAAAGCATTATTTCACCCAATGAGAAACAATAGAACAATCTTATTTTTCATAACTTTCTGGTCCTGCAGTTTATTTATTTATTGAGTCATGCATGGCATATCATACATGGACTAGCTATATGGTGATGCAGTATATATACAATTCATCTAGATTAATAGAACACAATAAATATATGTTTAAAAGATCTATGTTCAAATACCAATATCTAAGCCATTTTACTATTAAAGCGCACTATCATTTATATTTAAAAAAATCAGATATCGGACCGGTATATGCCCTTCAGCTTACAGCCAGTCATGATGTGATCTACAGCTTGACACAGGACCCCACAGTCACACTGAGGGAAGGATACTGTGGTCCTACAGAATGGAAGCCTTAGTGACTTTGAACACAGATACCCAAGGTCTATCTTTGACAGCTTTACTTTAAACTAAGGCACATATAAAGATAGGATACCTGAAGCTCAGTATTAATTTGTATATGTTTTAAAACAAAGGCTCCAGATTTTACCCACACTTGATTTGAAGATGATGGTAACAGGAAATATAATAGATTCAGCAAGATGTTGAACTGGGTATAGATAATGTTATGGTGAATAGAAGGCTGGGCAAAATGAAAAGCATTCTCAAGACTTGAATATAGTATGAATTCTAGATAGGCCACTGGTTGAAATGTCTCTAATTTGCTATAGGATCCATATTGGGTTCATTTGTTGAACAGTCTGAAGCTACAATTGGCCCAGAATGAAGTGGCATGAGTAACATATTTCAGTATGTATTTGTAACACTGTTACCTCCATGAGCTGTACTGGTTATCAATAGACTTCCAGATGCAGTTCAAAGTGCTGGTGGTCTTCTATGAAGCCCTTTATGGCATGCAGCCTGCATATTTGCAGGACACTGTTATCCCAATTATTTTTATTAATCAATAATTGCATTGCCAGTCCTTTGGAAAAGTATGTCCCCAATAGGCTGGCATTCAGAAAGGAATTTAAAACCTTCTTCTTCCTCTTCCAGCAGGCTCTGTATTACTTGTATATGTGGTTCCACTAAGCATCAGTAATGATTTAATACATCTGATTAGTTCATCCCAGGATGGTTGTTTACAATGATTGTTTTAATCCAATCATTATAAGCCACCCAGAGTCATTCAGGAATATGCATCATTAAAAATTGACAAAATTGGTCTACAGTGACTTGGGGTTACCCCTACTTTTCTGGGTCATGCAGCATCCATGATCTGCCATTGCTTAAGTAAAAAAGGACAGATTATGGTTTCTCTTCAGCAGTAATGTCTGAGTGGCACCTGCATAGATTCTTGAAGGGTTTTGTGTTTATGTCTATGTGTGTATGTGTGTGTGCATGTGTGTGAGCAAGAGAAAGCAAGAGAGATCTCCCTCTGTTTGTATCTTTACCTACCATCTTTGTCTTGTCCTTGTGCAACACCCAAGGAATACCATGGAGATTAACTGTCCTTTTTTTCTGAGAAACTTGCCTGACATAGCTATTGATGGATCAATTGATTCATTGGTCTTCTTATCAAGTATTTCAGTAGTTCCTATAAAGAATTTATTTTGTACAATTGGGTTGTGGTTCCTATTTTGAACTCTAGCTCCACATACAGCAACTTCAGTTTGGGAGGAGAACTCGATAAAGAATTTATATTATATAGTTAGGTTGTGTTCCTGTTTTAAACTCTGGTTCCAGACACAGCAGTTTTAGTTTGGGAGTACTTGAGAGCGTCTACAAGGAGAAGGGAAAGAAAAACTATCATAGCTAAGCAGCACTGAGGATTTCCCATGGTTGCTTGCTGGTCTTCTTGTCTCTTCTTGCAGCATTCATTGGAGTGTAGTGGACAGAGCACCCCGGAGGTTGGTGGAGAAGTTACATCTTCCATGAACTGAAGCAAAACCATGATCTTTTATTTCCAATTTTTCCATTTTTTCCCCATTTTTCCAGTGAATTACCAGAGAGGTTGGCATATGCTGAAAGATGCCTTTAATGCAAGGCATCTCTTGAGAGAATCACTGGGCTTGCTGGGATATAGTATACAATTGCCTTAATTGAAATAATTCTGATTGATATCATGTTACCTCTTTTTTTTCCCTACAAACACTGCTTTGTTTTTGGTTTTGAGTGTTGCATTTCAAATGGGCCCCACCCTTTATGCAAAAATGGCAATCATACCTGGATCCATCAGATCAGATTGTGGGGTAATAAAGTTATTAGAGGTCAGCCTCATTGCCCCCTGAGGGACCTTACTCTGAGTAAGTGCACCTAGACTGTGTATCAATGCTCTTTTTTTTTTTTTTTTACTAATGCACACGGTTGTACTGCACTGAATAGTCATTTTGAGAACGGTCATAAATGGTAGCTGATGCAGCTTAGCCTTTTAACTTACACACCTGAGAAGACATAAGATCCAGTGTTTCATCATGAAAAATGGCTCAAAGAACTTAAAAATAGTGCAGCAGCAGACAAGGTGTCTGTTAGACAGCTAAACCACATCCTTGATTATATTGTTTCTGATTGCCTTCAATTCTGTGCCACTCCCTTCCCCCCATCCTGAACACCATCCTTTTCCAGTTGAGTTCTTGGCTGAGATCATGGCAGATTTGGCTCTCTGTTATGTTCTGGGTCTCTGAACAGATTGTGCTTGTACCTCTTTCATACAAGCAAGAGGAGGAAACGATTTCCCTGTTTCCCAAAGTGAATATCAAGGTGTGTTTCATCAACATCCATTCTGTGTTCAGTTTGAAGTCAATAGGGATGTAGGCAAGTGTTGCTTAAACTGCATCAATGATTAAAGCAGCACAAAGGAACATGTTGAACACTGTCAATGATTGTGAAGCAGGGATTCTTGCCAGGAAAAGGTCATTAACACATGGCCATCGCAAATGCAAGAGCAGGCTGCGACCATCTATTTTGCACATCCATCTTCTCTGGCATGCACAGGAGGCACCTTTCTAGGGGAATCAAGTTGCATATTATGAAGGGAAATGGGTAGATCTGTCATTTACAAATTGTTCAGAACAGGGAATAAATTGAATATTCGAAGGAAGTCAAATAGCCAACCTTTACTCTGCTGGCATTCTTTCTTACTCCCTCTGTATTAAGGCATTCTTCTCACTCATCTATTTGATCGCTTTCTAGTTTGCCTCAGGCTCTGTTCAAATGTTTCTGCAGCAACAAGGTTAGTGCCAAAAAAACCAACTGCTTGTAAAACCATTGTTTTACGGAATATCTATTCCAATATGTTCTTTAGGAGCCTTCTGGCTTGTATATAGCCACACCACAGCCCTGAAATTTTGGAGGAAGAGCAAAAAGTATTACCCTTATTTGCACCAATAGGTTATATACTACCCTTCCTTCAGGATGCTTGTCTTTAACTTGATGCACCTTACTTTGTATACTTATCACCTAATGACTTGTTCCATCAGACTCCAGTGGGAATCAGATTCAATAATTTCTATTAGATTCCAGATCTCTGTCTAGAAAGGACCAATTTCCACAAGCAAGCACATCACATGCTAAAATTGAATTAGATTTTTGTGGCCCTAGTACAGCTATCCGCACAAAGAAATAGCAATAGCTTTAGCAATCTTAGCTGTTCTTGAACTTAGCTGTTCTTGAACTCTTTGTGAAAACCCACCTGCTATCTGTATTTTTTTGCTTCCCTCTCATTCATCCTGGGTGAAAGTGGTCTCCCATGTGTCAGTTGCTACTCTTGCTATTATTTTTTTAAAAAAGAAACATTCATCAAATACACCTCTACCACATTGCAGTTTTCAAGGATGTGTACATACATATATTTCTTGCTTTTTAAATATACAAAAGTGCTTTGTGAGAAAGGATCACCTTCTAAATCATATGCATATTAAACATCAACTATATTTGGCTCAAATATTGTATATGATCTACCAGGAACTTTAAAATGTAGCATAAAGCTCTTGGGCGAATAACTGCACATCTTTTTTTCCCCTTCTCTCAGCTACAGTATGGAAGTGCCACCAATAGTATAAGTACCTTTTGTCATTTCCTTCTTTTGAGAGGAAAACTCCCATCTAATTTAGTCTAGTTGAGTGCTGGTGGTGGTGGTAATAGTTGTTTGTTTTTGTTTGTTTGATCATTAGGTACTGCCGCCTTCTGTAAACTAAGAGTTCCTTGTACAGGCTTGTTAGGTTTATCCTTTCACTGAAAACAGAAAACTACACATTGTGTAAGACAAGTGATTGCTGCCAGTCTGGGCAGTGCCCCACATTCTGCTTCCTGTGACCTTTCTGCCCTTATGTGAAAAGATGTCACACATCCCCCCAAAGAGGCACCATAACAAACATTTTTAATCAATTCCTAATCACCAGGAAACTGTGAACTCAATGACCAACATTTTGAGATCTTACCTTCTCACTTTTTCCAATTCCTTCTTCCTCTTATCCTGTTTACCTAGAGCTGGTGAAAGGAGAGCCTAAGTCAACAAGGATAGCAGCAGGGCAATGCAAGGATATATTACATGGGTTTTGATGGGAATGTGATACCAAGTGTGTTCACTGTTTCTAAGAAGAAGTCATACTATGGCCATAAACAGCAGCCTTTTTGGTTGAGAAGAGTCATTCTCCACCAAGGGATTAAAGCCACAACATCATGGTTTATTGCTGTAGATTGAGTTTCAATAATCTTCAGTCAATGGAGGAAAAAGAAAGAACAGCATTCAGATGTGAGTCTCCTGACCCACTTGCTTAAAACATCAGAAAAAGAACAATTTGCCAAAGAAATGAGCCTATTTTCTCCAAGCATTCCCATCATTTTCAATAAGAAACACTGATTCTGAGATTTTCCTATCCCTGCATTATTGAGTTGTTTTTTTAATGCTGAAGTTGCTTTTTTTGCTTCCAATCAAGGCACACCTCCCAAATGTGCTTGAGATAAAGATTTTTTTTAAATGACAACCACAGTTTGTGTTCTTGGCATAACAGCTACTTTTGGTACCTCCCTGTTGCTTCTTTTGTAGCAATGTCACAAGCAGGAATAAATAATGTGATAAAAGTAGCAGAATTTTTTTTTTTTTTTTGGTAATCCTTGATTTGGAGTTGCCCTCCAGGTATTTGAACTACTGTAGAATTCTCTGAATACATAGCCACCACAGCTAGGAATGGCTGTGAAAGCAGGAATTTGGCATCCCAATAACAACTAGAGGGTACCAGATAGAGAAAGGGACTCCAGCGGCTTCCAATTCAAACCAAGAAATGGTCAAGGACTGCCATTCTGTAACAAGAGGTACTTGTGTTAATCTGCAAAAGCAGAGAGAACAAAGGATGCTATTATATCTACAAACTAAAATAAATAGTTTATTTATAGTTTAAATAGTACTTATCTGTCTCTAAGTTGTCTCAGCATTGAATGCTAATGGGATGCCTATAATGTACCTTCTCCCATTTTTTGTCAGCTTTTCTCTCTGGAAAAGATGTCCCTGTCTTTTCATACCTATCTATAATCCAGAAAGTTTATTGGATTGTCAGAATTCAGAGTGAGCAACCTATTTTTGTTTTTCTGAAAGGGCTCTGTGAAGAGAAGTAAAGGCGTCACTTGCCATATGCTGCCAATGTTACCAGTGCTGTTTCTGATGGCCATGAATCCACCCCATTTAATGGGACTCTGTTCAGAAGGTTCAATAACCAGCTCATGGATGGCCTCCATCTGTTGCTTAGCTCACTGTGCAAGACAACCTGCTAGCAACCATCTGCCCTAATTCATATTAGAAACCTCAAGGCAAAATTACATCCTTGATTATTGTACCAGATGAGTCCTAGCTTGTGATGTCCTTAGTTTCTTTCACTCTCAGTTGAAAAGGGAACAAAATTAATCTAGACGTTCCTTCAGCTGCTTCTATCAATGTTTGATACCTCTTCCTTTTCATTGGCAATGACCTTGGAAAGTGGAGAGAGTGAGGATGCATGGAGAACTAGTGCCTGATTATTCTTGATATGTCAAGTTCAGCATGAAAGACACCACATTTCCTATAATGTCATTCTTCCCTGCTTAAAGGAAGGGTTAGGTTTTGCATCCCCCATTAACATTCATTCTCACTGAAGCTCATTCTTGAAGAACATGCCTTGAAAATTGCAATTTTTGTTGTTGTTTAAGCAGGTGAAATGGGAGGTTATGCGAGTTGTGTTTCAGTTAATTCTTCAGAACCTTTTCTCCTCCATTCATCCTTGTTTAGATTGGCCTTTGCTACAGATGGACAACTTTTGATAACCAGCAGTTGCACTTAGTATTTTTTGACAGATCAAGAGCTTCAGTAGGAAGCCTGTGGCCTATATAGGGTTAGGTTATACATATGACCAGAGTAAGATTTTTTTTTAACAAAACTGCTTTTTGGGGGGGAAGAGTTAGGGTTAGGGACTTTGGAAACCTGAAAAGCAAGCTTGAAGCTCAACATTTTAGATTACTATCTTCACTACCAATCTATGCCTGCATCTTTTAATATCCAATTGTGTCTTTCTAACTTTCCTTAAAATGTCACAATGTACTCTTTAAGACCGGAGGTTTATGGTTTTAAATCTCTCACTTGTGACACAATAGATCCTGGGTGTGTCACTTTTAAAGCTTGCTTTGCAAATTCCAGTTTAATGGGCTAGCCCTAGCTGTTTATGACCTCTGACACACCATGTCCATGGGAGGTTGGCATGTGACAGGATTACAAGCACTGGACTTGTGGCCATGGAAAGACAAATCACTTACTATGTCCACAGGGACATTTGATTAATCACAGACCTTTTGGTGCACGTGAGCTAGTGCACTACCTAGCTGGTTTCACTAATGATCACCTCCTAACACACAGGGCATGATCAGAGAACCTATGCTTCCTGGGCAGTGTAGTGAGTCTGACACATGGGTGAGAACAATTCCCCTGTTCCCTCTTTACCTCTTTCAAGGAAATTTGTGCCGCTTCAGATATTGTCAAACCCCATTGAACAACCTAATTAATCCAAGCTTTAGATGTCAGGGCATATGAGTTCCGCCTCTCTCTCTCCCTCCCCTCCAATCATCTTCCCACTCTTTCTATCAAGTTAAGAGAAGATGCAAAGGCTTGTCATTCTGCATTTTGGGCAGGATGGACTTAGCTTTCATCAAGTATGTAGAAGCAGCCAGGTCTCAATCACTGTTGTCAGTAAGACATCTAATATTCTAAAATGTGAGTAGTTCATATATACATCTTCGATGTCATATTTTCCGTACCCGAGAAAGAGAGATTTAGGCCAGAAGGTGAATTATATTTGAAAGATCAAGATGAATATTTGTTTAGTTATGGTGAAATTAATTTGAAATTATTGATGTGGGAAAGGCAAGAATATTGCATACCTTTTATTATACTGGACAAGGGGATAATATTCTAGAAGGCAAGACAAGAAACAATGGAGGGAAACTGAAAAAGGAGAGAAGCAACCTAGAACTAAGGAAAAATTTCAGAATTTGTGGGTGTTCCAACACTGGAGGCTTTTAAGGAGAGACTGGACAATTATTTGTGTAAAATGATATAGGATCACCTGCTTGAGAACTGGGGTTGGACTAGAAGACCTTCAAGGTCCCTTCCAGCTCAGTTATTTGGTATTTTGTATGCTTTGCATGTATATATTGTATGTAAAGAACATTTTAGCATCAAGTCTGGGCTCCAAAAAGGTATTTTGAGACCTGCAGGTAACTCAAAATACAAGCAAAGCAGTTAATAAATGAGGAGGTTCTGCAAAGGCACAGGGAGGTTCACCATTTAACTGATAAGTGGAAAAGTCAGTTCAATGTAAGATTCATCAACAAATTAAAATGAAGCTCTATCTTCATTTTTATTTTAATACAGAGTGTCACCATAGAGTATCAGGGGTTGTCATGCACCCTACAAACCAGCATAAAAGAATAATGAGAATCAAAGGAACATCCAAGAGGTCTAGACTAAAAATCCCCTGACCTGTTGAGATCTCTGTGTAATGGACACAGGGAATGGCCTTGAAAGTCAGGACGAAGAAGTGTTGCCAAGGCAATGGTTAGGTAAGCAGATTTTGAGCCTAGGTCAAGTAACAAATTTTGAGGAAACATTTCAGACCAGCTGCTCCCTAGTTCATGAAGGAATAAGGGATAGGCACATTTAGACTAGCAAGATTTTGTTCCTATAGCTGTTACAATAAAAATAATCCCAACTTCCATGATATTAGCTTCTTAGTCTGGTCTATCTTGTAGGACTGAGATTCTAGAACAAGGATACACTTTAAAAAGCATCCTCTAAGGACTTCAAGGAGAGCAGATATGCTGAACTGAAGGGGTGGAGAAATGACACTTCAGTCCCTTTAGCATTTGGAAAAAAAATCGCAGTTAGAATAACTAGGGTGTGACAGTCCAACTGGAAGTTTAACATACCCATTTTAACTTCCTATTGACCATAGGAATTTCACAAAACTATGTTGACAAATGCTGGTGGCATGAAAAGAGGGGGAGACTTCTGGGGTCATGAAAGAAAGACTAGGATAATTGGGTGAGGGTTGATATACTTTATGCCTTTTAAATCTAGGGCTTAATATGTAAACAAAGAGCTGTGCAGACCAATAGTGTTAGCATGAGTATGCAATGGGAGAGGACAAGAAAGTAAAAAGAGGAGAGTGAGTTGTTTCCACCAGCATTGACTTGGTAAGTGGCTTTCAAGTTTCAAATACCTATTCCAGAGTTGATTAATTCGAAGCTCAATGCAGCTGTTGTGCTATTTAAACAAAGCGGATAGTAATTGTGGGCTCTGTCTAAACATTGTAAGAATAATTAGATTTTACTGAATTGCTTTTTTCTTTTTTTAGCTAAGACAAGACATGGCATTTGGGGCCTAAGACAGGGTTGGCACTTTGAGCATAACACATTCCTAGCTGTTTGTGATATATAGTATGTTCCGGGATGCATCTCATAAAAAGGAGCCACCTCAAAGCAAACACACTGTCAAGTCTGAAAGTGGGAGTGAATGACAGAGCAGAAAATACCCAATTCACTCATTTTTATCTGTTTCCTGTAACAATGCTTCAGATGTTGTGGTTGGTCTCTATAACATAGTGCAGTGGTGGGATTCACATTTTTTACTATCGGTTCTGTGGGCGTGGCTTGGTAGGTGTGGCAGGGGATGGATACTGTAAACTTTCCAGTCAGAGGTGGTATTTGCCGGTTCTCCAAACTACTCAAAATAGCCTCTAACATAGTGTAAAAAACACCCCAAAATAACATTTTGTACTTGGAGCTACACAATATATACAGAGGATTAAGGTGCAAGTACAATACTAAACTTGTTTTCATCTAGAACCTTAATTTAGACTTATGGAGAGGTGCTCACAATCATTAATTTGATTCATTTTGAGGACAGGATCCCAAATTTTACGTCTGTGCCAAGGATCCAGTGTGCACACTGAACTTGGGAAGAAAGATGAGAAGTGTATATTGGTTTGGAATTGAATGTATATTCACAGAACAGCCTTTAGTTTCTTTCTTCACTTACCAGTTCTTCTACCTCCAGAAAACATGTTGTTGGAAGAGAGATGCAAAAACGATGCCCAGGGCTGCCACTGGCAGGGAGCCACACAATGCTGCAAACTTCATTGATCAACACCATAGGAAAATCAATTAATAATCTGTTAGCAAAATCACAGAGACAAGGTTGGTTTCTCTTTGAAGCATTATTACAACTTTCTACCAACAATTTCAAGGTAATTGAAGAGAATGGAAGATCATGTTTTATCTGATCACATTTCAAAATCAATTTGTAAAACAACCAAGGAGGGGAGGACATAAGCTGTAGTTTTATAGAATACAGAATAGCAGAGTTGGAAGGGACCTTGGAGGTCTTCTATTCCAACTCCCTACTTAAGCAGGAGACACTATATCATTCTGAACAAACAGCTATCCAATCCCTTCTTCAAAACCTCCAGTGATGGAGCATCCAAAATTTATGGAGGCAAACTGTTCCATATCATATAGTGTATAAAAATGCTATTGACCACATCTTTCCCAAATTGAGGGAATTACAACCTTTCTTTTTTGTCTCTCTGTGTATAGGTCAACAGCATATTTTCCGTGCTCAGACCTCCCAAATTACCCTAGCAATGCAAGAGCACGTGGGTTGGAAAACTGACAAAAGAAGTGGGTAGATTAATGGGCTGGCCTTTAACCTTAAAACTATTGAAGCCCACTGGGGAAATGTATTTCTCCATCAGCACAAACCAAAAAACACAGGCAAAAATAATTTGGTACTAAAGACAACTCTGACAGGAAACCCAATTTGTCCCCAGGGGAGAGGGGGCTCTAAGAGAAGGAACTGGCCAGCTAATGCCCCCTGTCAGGGAACCCCTTAGAAATGCAGGACAGGGCTAGTGTGTTAATGAATATAAGTTATTCCAGAAAGGACCATGCAAGCAAGCTAAATAGGATGACAAAAAATGGCCCAATGAAGAAGAACTTTCTGATTTTTTTGAGTCCTAACAAAGAAAAGCCTCAGGATTGCTTGGCTGGGTTAAAAGAATGCTAAGTGCCAAGAATTGACCAATCAAAAGCATCTGGAAGAGGTGGGATCATAAGAAATTCACAGTGCTATGCTACTTTGAAAGTTGAAGGGTCACCTCAAGGTCCTTTGGGAAATCAAGAGAGAGAGAGAGAGAGAGAGAGCAAAACCAGAGATGGCAGTGGCGGCTGCTACCTGGTAAAATAGGAGTGGGAGGGAGTTTGGGTTAAGAGAAGAGAGCAAGAGGTGATGCAGGAAGTGGAAGAAAAAGAAGCATAGTAATGTCATATTTAGGAGTTTCCTGACTAATACATCCTGATCCTACCCCAGTGGTCAGAGTTTAGCATGGATGATTTCCCTTGTTCTTTGCTGTTTGATTCACCTGTTCGGAAATTAAAATAGTTGGCAGTACAGTGTTTTCCTTTCACTGCCCATAGCTAATAATAGCTATCTCGGTTGCAGAATCTGCAATCCCTTGTGGGTATCATGGAATAGTCACCAGGGATATTCGAGAAATGTCAAAGCCCAAAAGAGCAACTGAGCCCAAAAGAATAAACACCAGTTCCAGAGCTGCTCCTAAATGTAGCTACATGCTTAATGGTCTGTTGACAAGTCCAGGATGTTTACCTAATAATGTGGCCTGATTAATTAAGGAAGATAATGCAACACTGTAAGGTCACTAGAGGGAGTAAGTATGGGGAATTTTTTTTGAAGCATAGATATATCGTGCTTAGATTGCTTATCTCTATAAAAAGGAAGTAAAAGTTGCATACTGTAATTAAATTGTGGGGACATAAAAAGAAAACTGGTGATTGTACATTTGCCATAAAATGAAGAGACTGTAATTACTCATGGGAAGCTCATTGAGCAATATCTGCTGGGTTTTTTTAAAAAATAAAAAAAGCTTAACTTGATTGATTGACAAGAGGTTAAGCAAACCTTTGGAAATCATTTCTAGAATTGTTTCTGGATGCCTACAAAAATTAGGGCTGTCTTGCTTTTTTTTACAATTGGTCAAGGACCTAATCAATCCCCTGATATATTTAAATAACAATTAAAATCTGGTTTAAGAATAGAAATTCATAATTTTAATTTAATACCGTTCTCCTGATATTCAGAGGACAAGTACTGAAGTCTTGTACATTCACTGGACAGTATCCTGATCGACAGACTTTCTTTTAAATCTACACTAAAAGTGCTTGTCCAGACATCTCCTGTTCAGTTTGATATAACCCCAAAAGTGAGGTTTTACTTTGAATTGGCAAGTGCCCAGTGGGAAAGGAAGTATTTTAGCTATGTACAGAGATGACGTCAAACGAGCTGAAACTATACTCACTAGGCCTTCCCCAACAATACATATTTGGGCAGAGCATTTTCCTTTATGCTCCTTTCTCTGGAGTGGAAATTTTTATTTTATTTTTTTATTAAGAAAATTTATATGGCCGCCCAACTCATTCATGGTGGTTCTGGGTGGGTTACAGAAGTGAAACCTGAAATTACAAAGCAAATAAACCCCTACTCATCTGGTGACAACTATCAAGTAAATTATTTGATGGACTCTGTATTACTCTGGAGTCTTTTTAAATACATATTTATTGAAAGTTACCATTGTGTTGCATTAATAAGTGCACAATCGTGCCTACCGTCCCTGTCCTATTGTCTCCATTTATTTGTACCTATTTCCTATATTCTTACTCATGTTTATTCTTATATGTATTATTTTGTAAGCGATTGACAAATCAAATAAATAAATAAAATAAATAAAAAAATAAAATAATGCTACATATCTAGTGAGCTAGAATCATTCCTTCAATTCCTTTGAGGAGACAGAGCTGGTTTTGGCTTGGTGGCAGGAAGTGGGAAGCACCATGTTTTTAATTGAGGGTGGGAAACAAACAAAGAATAAGAAAAGCGGGGGGGAGGGAAGGGAAGCTTGCCTTCACAAACTCTGACACTAGTAGAAGCAAGGGAAGAGACTGGTAAGATGGAAAGAATTATTTACATAATAACTTAGTACGTGTCCCTGGAAGACAAGGAAGAGAACTTTGGGCAGAGACTATCTGTCCATTTGACTTACTCATCCCTTTCCACACTATTTCCCAGTGCTGTTCCCTTGTGAGTCACCTTGGGTTCTTAGAGGAAAAAATATGATATGAATGCCTTAATGTTGAAACCCAAGAACCACCCTCTGATTACATAGGGACACTGAAATAAAGTAAGCAAAGGAGAGAAAAAAGGCTTTCCTGAGGTAAACATGGCCAAACTTTAAAGCTATTTCCTCTAAACAGGAGGAGAAGGAGCATCAAGCACCGGAATCACGACATTAATTGCAAATAAATGACGCGCATCTTGAGCACACCAAACGAACACCATTCCAAATGTGGAACTGCTTTTTTGCAGGCTGTTTGTTTTGCTTCTGCAGAGCCGGGTTGAATAAGCCCTTTGTGACCAGTTTCCCACCTACCATCCTCCAGATATATTGAGTACTAACTCCCCTGCTTCTGCTTAGGCTGCAGGACTAGCAGTGCTGGGACTTGTGATCCAGCTAATGAAATAGGCTTAAAATGGCCAAGAAAGGATTCAGGTTTTCCTTCTGGGTGAACTAGATCCCTTCCTAGAAGGGCCGGCTGGATCACCCTATAGCACAAGCCAATTCTCTGATGATCTAATTCTGAAATCTTTTTGGGACGGGACAGGAAGAGTATATAGGCTATCAACACATTCCTAGACGTCTTTTTTTAGGCTGCAATGGAGCAGCCTAACAGCCCTTGGTGCGAAGGGAAAAGCGGAAAGCGCCACGGCTCGCTGAGCCGTCCTGTCCCCTCTGCAAATATTGATGCGCTAAGCTTTCCCACTTAAAAGCCTAATTGGAGCGAAGTGGAGCTCTGTACACTCGAAGGGAGCCTAATGGAGACATTGCAGTGCTATTAGCACAGATGGTTGTCATATGTATGCAAATGAGGAGCAAATTGAATTGGGTGTCCCTTCTCGCCAGCTGTCCTATCAGCGCCGGGCTCCGGCAGCTTCGGAGAGCTTTGAGCCGGGCGCCGCTGCTAATCCTTTCGCGGATTCATCATCTTCGCCTTTACCGGGGACAAAGGGAGCGGCGCGGGCACTCTGCTACCACCTTCGCTGGGCCGTCGAGACTCAGTTCTGTAGCTAAAGGGCGCGGTTCCAGGAAAGGCAGAAAGCGGGAAGTGCCCGGCCTCTTCTTACCCGTCGGGTAGGGGCTTCGGGCTGCTGGAAGCGCTAAAGCGCAGGGATGAACAACCTTGGAATCGGACACGTGTCCGGCTAATTGGTGCCACAATGGTTCTCTCTCTCCTCTCTCTCTCTCTCTCTCCTCCCTCCCTCCCTCCCTCCCTCCCTCTTGGCAGCAACAAGAGTGCAGCAACAATAAGGGGTGCCTTGGGATTTCAGCCTTTTCTATCTCCATTACCATCCCGTTCGAAATTCGGCTGACTTTAATGAGAACATGAGCAACGCCTTCTTGGAAACAAGCTGAGCTAATATATACTCATTACTAAAAATTGGAAGGGAAACAGAGTGCCAGTTTGATAGTGTCTGTCATTTAGCTGCAGGGGACAAACTCAGCAATGTGCAATAGGACAATCAGAAGATGATTTACCCTCCATTGTTTGTGGAGGAAACATATGAATGAACGTGGCCCATCACGCAAGCCTAAATATTTTATATGCATGTACTACAGGCCTTTTCAATATTAACTTTTTAACTAGATGCAAATGGTGTTTCTCAGAGGGCCTGAGCATCTTTACTGTACATTTTAAACATGGAAGCACCGAAAAACATATGTGCACGAACATTTCACATAAGACTGGATAAGTGCTATAAAATATAAAAGTAAAATTGCCACATGATGATTCTTACATTTTCTTCTAGTGCTACATTTTCCCAACTGTATTTTAAGAAATGAATGCCATTCATTGGCTGTTTAAGAAGTGCGGTGAATATTCATCTTCATAAACTTATATTTCGTTTGGATTATTGCCATGCAATCTGGATGAAGCGACTTTTAAAAACTGCTGCTGGTTCAGACAAAGCTAGCATGTTGTCGGGTGTTTGCTTGCTGGATCACATCACTACAACCATGCCAGGTTTTGCATTGTGTTTCTATGCGCAATTCAGAATATTGGCTAGGTTTCTAAAGGCCATAATAATCAATGAATGTTTTAGGAATCCTCACTACTTATGTACCTTCTGCTTTTTGCTTTGATGGGAAAACCATCGTTATGTTCCCACTACTGTATGTTGAAATTTCAATGGATGAGGAAAAAAAAGATAGCTTTTCTTGTGGCCCTTTTGGTAGGATTGATTAAACTGTTGTGCAATTTTCTGTATTGAGAAAATGTATTCAGGCAAAGGATTTTTTTGGGGGGGGCAGACAAATTTATTTTTATCAAATAATAGAGTTTACCAGTTGCACTTACTTATGTACTAATGCATGCTGTGTAACTATTTTAAAAAAATAGACATAAGAAATTGATTGGCTTATTTTAAAATCATTTGAATTTAAGTTAGAATTGTTGGAACTTTACTAGATAGCAATAACAATACTTATCTACTGCTTCACAGTGCTTTGCAGTCCTCTCTAAGCAGTTTACAGAGTCAGTCCCCAACAGTCTGGGTCCTTATTTTACCCACCTCGGAAGGATGGAAGGCTGAGTCAACCTTGAGCCTGGTAAGATTCAGTCTGCCAAATTGCAAGCAGCTAGCAGTCAGCAGAAGTAGCTAGCAGCTTTGCACTCTAACCGCTGCACCACCAGGGATCCAACTTTCATATTTGCATTTTACTTTTGTTGGATATCAAACATAGAAGTCCTACTGAGCCATACATATAGGACTGTATATTCCTATTTATGAACCCAGCTGTTGAAACCACAGTTTATGGATTAGCATTCAATATTAGACTAGAAAATGCAGGCCCATTCAAAAGCAAATCAAAGCTGGATTTGGTTAGTCCTTGGATGGTGGATTACATAAACATTGCAGGGCTTTAGGCTGGAGTGGGACATCACAAAGCATCTTGGAAAAAGTCAGTGGAAATCCACTCTTGCACTGTGAGAAGAAAGATATTTGGATGTCTCTATGTAATTGCTTGAATCACTTGAAGGACACTTTACCTTTTTAAGAGATTCATCTGCGAATGAGCAAGTTTCTCTTTCAGCTCCCATAGTAGCTACATTGCTTTCAGCAAGGCATTTTTACCCTTTTATGGTTAGTAATACCTGCCTTCTTTACAGGGTTGTTACAAAGTTCACTAATATAAGTAATATATCGCTGTGCGATTCCACATGTTTTAAACTGCGCACTGAAATATAGGTGTTTTTTTCACTATGTTATGACATTTCAAGAATGTTCGAATGCAAAAGTTCTCAGCGATTTTCTTACGGTCTTTGGGGTCACCTAAAAGTGAACCAGAAACCAGGATGTAAATATTACTATAGACCCCTCACATCCTGGACATAAAAAATGTTTCTACCTCTCTCCTCAGGACTACAGGGCATTGTATACCAAGACAACTAGATACAAAGACAGTTTTTTTCTATCTCATGCCATCATTCTGCAGAACATCTAATTCCCACAATACTATCTTTTGTCTAAGGATATTTACCCATGCTGTAGGAATGTATTGCTATTATCCTTTTCATTTTTTCTACTACCTTCTCCTATTAGTATCTTGTATTACTTTGTTGTTTGTATGTACACTGAGAGTTTATGCACTGGAGACAAATTCCCTGTGAATCCAGTCACACTTAGCCAATAAAGAATATTCTTATTCTAATAGGTGTTTTTCTAGGCTTATATTTTATAGAATGACAAAACTGATCAAACATTATTCCCTTGTTTTTCTTAATAACAATAGTACTATAACAATGACAGCTGGAGATTGTCTCTCAGTCCTTTTCCCAGGACAGCTCATTATAAAGAAACAAATGTGTCCCCTATTAAAACCACGAGTTTGGATGGCCCAGAAAGCAACCTTCAGTTCTGTGGTCTCCTTGTCTCCATACTGTTCTTCAAATTAACGTGTCCCTATACACTGCTTGGATTTGAATTCTGGACCCGGTTGAAAAAGGGGATGTTTTGATTGGTCTTCTGTTCAGAATACCAGCTTGGGGATTGTGGCTACAAAGTTGGAGCAGGTACACCCCTTGTCCTGCCAGATTGCTCTTCTCTTTATGCATCTGCTACAGTTCATATTTCAGGTCAGGAAATTTGACAAAGAGAGACTCTAACGAAGGCTCTTTGTTAAGCAAATAAACCTTCAGCAAGGCAAATTGAAAACCACAAACTGTCAGCATGTGGTTGAGGCTGAAGACAGGACAGCCCCATTTGAAAAAATAATATACAATGAATAAATGCCCGACATGTTGCAATTACCCTTACTGAGATTATAAACACAGAAGATTTAGGAATTTATCATTCACCCTAACTGAACCTTCTCCTCCCAAACATAACAAAGCCTGGGAATGCAAGACATGCATCCAACCATTTTTCTGGGTTTTTTGGTGAGAGGCTGTTGAAGGAACTCAAGATTTTCCACTGAAAATGTCAAAAATGCTTTGTGGTAATCCGCATAAAAGTCCTATTAAACTCATTGAAACACATGAAAGAAAAAAGACTAAAATGTGCCCTGGACTGAACATTGTAATATGAAGAGAGTGAGTTTCCACATGATAATGGTATGCATTCAATTCAGGATCAGCATGGTTATCTTTAAGCCAGTTGCTTGAATTTGGCCTACTTACTTCTGGACTTCTGCCAAGAAAACTACATGAGGGTGTCCAGTTAGCAGAAGGCCAGCTTGATTTGCTGAGGTGTCTTTTGCATTTGCTTGTACCTTTCTGGTTTTTCACCAGTGAAACAGCACTTAAAGTTCATGATCCTACACATGCTCACTTCTGAATAGTCTTTACTGTAGAGTAGGCATGCCTAGAATTATATTTGTAAGTACCTTGAGGGTAAAATTTTTAGTTTTTCCCCTCTAAGATTGAAAATAGGGCTGAGGCTTTAGAAGAAGAAAACTGGTTTCCTCCTTTTTCTTAACTACCTATTCGTAGCCTCAGCTGGTTTTTTGTGAGTCTGAAAATGTTAACCTTATGAGAGCCACTTGGTATGTTTGTTTGGATGGCAGATTAAGAATAAGGGGAATGGGTTTTCAGGGAACTCATTTTTTCTCATTATTCCAATCTAAGAAATTTAGATCAGCCAATACTTATGCTTATTAGAAAAAAAAAAACCTGATGTGTTTGTGTGAGTACATGAACAAAACAAAATTTTATTTTTATTTCCATTTCCAGTAAAACTGTTGGTTGAAAATGGAAATAAAAGCATTAAGTTCTAACACGAGGCAGAACAATATATGCATTTCTGAATAAAATCCTTCAAAAGAGATACTGTTTATTCTCTTTTTGCATAATATATTTTTACAAAGGCTTTTAATGAATTTGCTGCCACTCATCAATATAGATTGAGAAATTTGCTTGTGACATTCGATCAATATCCAGGGTACACTGAGAAGATAATTGAAACCTGTAAAATGTTAACAGGATGGCTTTAATTGTTTCTCTCACTCAGCAATGCCATTCGAGTGTGATAATTCATTTATATATACAAGCTTCAGGTTCCACTATACAGAATAAGAGGTCTTTTGTACTCTTACATGGAAATTTACAAGAATTTGGATGACTTTGATCGAAGTTCTTTTTGAGAAGTATGAAAGAACGAGTAAAAGATTTCAGACTGTATGGAAACTCAATTCTTGACTGGTTAATAGATTTTGGAAGAAATTGTTAACTAGGCTTTATCAATCTTTCCCTCTTTTCCATTGTTGCTCTTCCCACTCTGTTCTTTTCTTATAGTAGAAATAAATTCTTCTTAAGCACAGCCTCTAATACTACTACAAGAAGAGAAGACAGAAGGCAGATCTACTCTTCCAACTTACCCTATTGTAGCTGGCCATCATATTGGAGGGCAGAAATATCTGTCATTGTCAGCCAATGTTCAGCCCTCATCAATGTAACCTTCACCTGTGTTTTCTGATTCAAAAGTTATCAAAAGTGATGTTTTCTGTCCCATCCAATTTCAACTCATGCTGTCTGGGTTGCATGCTGGGCTTCAAACTCTCTCTTTGCTATTCAAATTTAGCATATCTTTTTGCCATTTTAAAATGTATATCAGTTGTCAAGACAGGTATTGGCTGAAACAAGAATATGGTTCTAAGAATATTCATCTTTATATGAAATTCTCCCCAGCAAAGAAAAGGTTCATCTTATCCCAATTTCATCTAGAAAGCATTGTTGTCTCTGAATTTAACCTACCTCTAAAGAAGGAAAAGGGAGTGACACAATGAGCATTTAGGACATTTAGAAGAAAAATTAATAATTGTAACATTAACATAGTATTTCGGTATATTTTTATTTTAAATGTATAAAAACTACTTGTAGAAGCAGTGTTAATGTCACTGGAATACAAATGGGACAGAGGAAAATCCTGTAATGTTAGCCAGTCTTTTTTTTTTTTTTTTGCAAATTCAGTGGTTGAGTCATTCAATTGACTCCACACCCTGCATTGAACAATGTTTTGATTAATTGCAGTTATGAATGATGATTGGTTTGTTCAGGATAAACTAAGGTTGACAGATCACCCTATCTGGATTCACAGAATCAACTACAGCAGAACCCAGCAAATCAGATTATGGTTTACTATGAAATATGAAGCCATCTACTTGACTCTCTGGGTCCTTACCTGTAAAACAGAGTAAACACAACACAGAGGGGCATCTTAAAACTTAACACTGATCTAGTTTCTTCTACATAGATGATAAAAAAAATTACTTGTCCCTACCCCCAAAACTGAACCATTGGGATCACATCCATCACGTTCATCACGTTAATGAAAGAAATAATTGTCATGGGCTGACATGTGTTTACCTCTCTGAGGCTGAGCCATTTATCTACATGAGTTCCCTGAACTGATAAAATACTGTCACGTCAAGTGAAATCCAGACAGCTGTAAATCAAGATGATAATAATGTGTGTGGGGCTGGAGATGAGTTGGAATGGTTTCAATGTTGAGAATATTTACACCAGGTTCCTGCATAATGTGTCTATTAAAACCCTGTCAGAAAAATAATATTCAGTCCCTCTTTCTCTATGTTTGAATCAAGCTTAGCCTGGACTTTGTATGGGAAGTGCCTTTTCCTTACAGCTTTCTATTTATTTTTCTTCCTCACTGATTGCATGAAAGCAGGCATTTCCCCAAAGACTCCAATATTAGACTGGACTGGAGGCTGGGAGACATGTGCAGAAGAATTGCCACGGATATATGAGAGGCAGAAATGGATGTGCATAACCAGTCCCACTTTATACCTAAGAAGATCAATGGTTATTTTGTGACTGTGTCTCACGGGCATTTTTGAAGTATATGTAGAGAGAAGTGGCCTAGGAGAATTAGGGTAAAATGTCATCCTCACAACTATCCTACAATATTTTCTTTTTACTGGGAATACAGATAAAAGATTGTGTCTTCTTCAAGATCTCAGAGTGAAATGATGACACCCACTGAAGCTAAAGACTTGAAAAAAATTAGTTTCCACAATCCATTCTTTGCAATTCATCTGAAGGTTTTGTGGTATTTTCAAGTTAGTTTTGACTCCTGGCAACTGCCTAGACAAATCCCTATAGTTCTAGGTGACATTTCAGGAGTGGTTTGCCTATGCCTTCTTGCCCAAGTGATGGCCCCAGCTCACCTAGCTAGCTTTGTGCCAGAGGAGAGACTACAACTCCCAATCTCCTGGTTTCTAGCCTGATGCCTTAACCGCTAGACCAAACCAACTTTCTATCTGAAATAATGCATCCCCCAGTTGCCTTTTGTGTTCATTATCCTATATGGTACTCAGGCACTATGGGAGGCTTTTCTGCATGAAAATAACTATTTTTATAATCATTTTTTCTTAATATAAAATACAAATGAAAATAAAGACAATGGGAAAGAGGGTAAGGGAAAGGAAAAGGAAAGAAGACTGAGAAGAGGTATTTAAAAGTGGGACTTGCACTGTTTCAGTGTAGTATTTTTTATAAATTTTTTTTTTTTATTAAAACAACCGCCCCCCCCCCCCCCCCCCCCCCCCCCCGTCCCCCAAAATAAAATAGGCACTTGTGGAAAGGAAAAGGAAAAGAGGAAATAGACTGAGGAAGAGGGAAATTTTTTAAAAAAGTAGGGACTTGCAACTGTCTTCAGTGCAGTAGGTTACAGAAAATTACTGTTTTTATTAAAGCAAATCATTGTTTTATTTAGAAGTACAGACTATATTCATTATAGATATGTGATGGCAAGATAATTCTATGCTTAATTTTAAGTGTGGTATTATTACATATATATTAATTTTATTTACACTATTTTATGAAAAAGTGTTTGAATAAGGAACTAGAAATGTGTAACCAAAACAGCATTGCCAGAATAAGTATAAGAAGTTACTCACCAAGGGAAACAAGAATTGCTATCACCCCATAAAACATACCGGTATGTAACATCTTAGGTGAAGAGTAATTTTCACTGGAAAGACCTAAGGGAAGAATTAATTGCCTGTCCCCAAGAGCTATGGATTTGATCAGGATGTATCGATTTAGTATAAAACAAACCCTGCACTTGTGGGAATATGCTAGGAAGAAGTATCAGTTTAGTGTATCATTGAGTTGCTCCAAGTCTCTAAATCATATGCCTCATATTCCATATGATGAGAAAGAAATAAACATTTACATCACAATGCATCCATTATTTCATTATTGCTGAGAGACCAGGTGGTCTCCCATTCCTCTTAAGTAACAGCACAATTTGTGCATGGGATTCCTATTACCCTGGTTTACATTTGCATTAAAAACATTTGTGAATTCTAGAGCTGAGAGTGAGATAGGGATTTTTTTTTTTAAAAAAGGTAAATCACTTCTGTAATGCTGCAAAACCAAACCAAGCCAAACCAAACCAAACCAACCCAAATCAAAACACCACGTATGGATTATTCAATAGAAACTCAGCTGAAAATAAGCCTTTATCTATTTTTAATTATGTTGCTGTTCTGACATACTGTATGTATTGGCATTCTGTCTTGTCATAGGAGGAGAAGGAGGGGTGGAAGGGAGGAGGAGAAAGAAGAAGGAGGAGGAGGGGAAGGAGAAGAAGAAGAAAAAGAAGAAGAGGGAAGAAGAATCTACCTAGCTTCCAAACTGTCCAGTCTTTAATTAATGTAGATCATTTCCCTGCTACTGGGTGACTGAAATTCCATAATGCCAGGATTATGCCTGGGTTTCTGTAGGCTAGGTTGTTTGCCTCTCCTGCCATATCCCACTTGGACATTTAGCAAATTGTAAAGTAATGTGAAATGGAGAAACATACGGGGAGGTGGTTCCCAGTTGTAAATCTGTGTATACAATTTTTAAAATAAAATTAATTGAGCAGTGCCAAGAGATTTCTAATTTAGACAACATAACCAGACACAGAGGCAGATGAGACACAGGAGCAGATACAGCTTCAGAGGGGAGGCAGACAGACCTTGCCATGTTTGTCCACATTACTAAGTCCTACAAGGCTGGGTGACTAAAACAATCAGTGACTTGACTGGGGAAGAAGGAGAAGGAGTTACTGAAACTGACAGACACAATGCAACTTGCAACCATTCAACCAAGGCCTACACTGACCTTTCTCATTATTTTTCAGAATGCTGCAGTGAAGAAGAGTTGAACTGCTGCATCCAATGGAACAGCTTGCCCTCAGAAGTTGTGGGAGCGCCATCATTTGAGACTTTCAAGAAGAGATTGGACTGCCATTTGTCAGAAATGGTGTAGGGTCTCCCGTTTGGGCGGGCGGTTGGACTAGATGACCTACAAGGTCCCTTCCAACTCTGATTATCTGTTAAATCTAAAGATAAAGCCTCTCAAATAGTACCCCTCTTCACCCCCTGCCCCATTATTTTCTCTACCTGTTTGGAAGCTTGAAGTCTTGGAGAGATGTTGATTGCAACAATTAGGAGGAGGAAGAGTGTAGATAGAAGGGATAGTAGGGATAATGGGATGGGTAAATGTTGAAATGCAGTGGATCTGGAGGCCAATTATTTATTTATTGGACTCCAGACATGAGTAATGAGAATGTAGGAAGTGGTGTCCACACTTCCCAGCACCCACCCACCCACCCACCCCCCAAAAAACCCTGGTCATGTCCACAATCCTGCTTTCAGGGTAATAGGTGGGAAAGCTTGAGAGATTTTACACATCTCGATATTGTAGGGGCACAGAGTTGGGTTTGACAGTGTTATTCTAATAAAGGAATGGCAAGTTCAAACAATTTAATAGAGGTGCGTGACTGTGTCATGAGATTATGGATTCATTGGAGTTGCCAAAATAAATGGAGAAGAAGCCCAAAGTGATACTCTTTGCTCATATACTATTGTCTCAGCATTCAGCCACCAATGGGTAGCAGCCAATCTGTCCATTGCTCCTTTATATTTTCTCTGTTTCTAAGACATTTTGCCAAAAATGACCTCAAACACTAGGAACATCTCTAATCATGAGTCCAAAGAGGATTGGTTGTCTCTTCCCTTGCCTCACCTCCAGCTCTCTGCTAATAATTTCCATTGATTGGAAATGGAAAGATATGGTTGATATGGGGACAAAGCTGGCCAAGGATCTGATGTAATGGCATTGGAAGTACACATGAAGTCTGCAAATGAAAATCTTATTTTGACTGCCAGAAATAATGGCCCATCCTTGTTCGTGGAGAATTGCCTTTGAACCAAGATGACATTCTCATGTAGAGAAGAAGCTGTTCAATTCTTCTTTTTTTTTTTTTCCAAAGTTTTTATTTTTTACAACAAACATACGAATAAAACAGAAAAACATAAAGCCCTCTTTCAATTATATACATACAGTGTGTCAGTTGGTTACAATCTTTTGTGCTATCCTTTTTTTACCATTACTCACAAGTTATATAAATTCTCACCTTATCAGTCTAGCTTGTGCTTATATAGTATCAATTATTAAACATTCATTTGACTATTTTCCATCATTTTATACGAGATATTCTAATTTTCATTATGATTTAATCTTATACATTCATCCAATGATTATATATTTTATATTGTATTCTTTATCAGTCTATTAACTTTTATTGTAAGGCTTACTAATCTATTTCTTTACCATTTCTTTTTATCTAACCATTGATAAAATAAATCCCATATCATATAAAATTGTTTACGCTCTTGTTCTCTAATTTCAAATGTCAATTTATTCATTTCGGCACAGTCCATGATTTTCTTAATAATTTCCTCCTGCATAGGTATTTTTTCATTTTTCCAATTCTTAGCAAATACAATTCTAGCCGTTGTTAAAACATTTACAATCAAACATTTCAATTCTTTACAATATATTTCTGGTATAATTCCCAATAAAAATATCTCAGGTTTAAAGTCTATGTGTTGTTTTGCCATTTTTTCCAACCATGTGTGGATTATAGTCCAATATCTTTTTGCATCCGAGTATGTCCACCACATGTGGTAATATGAACCAGGTATCTGATGACATTTCCAACATTTATCTGATTTATTCTTGAACATCCTCGCAATTCTCGCCGGGGGCAAGTGCCACCTGTAAAACATCTTATACAGATTTTCTTTATATGCAGTTGACATTGTCATTTTATAATTTTGAGACCACAATTTTTGCCATTTATCTAAATCAATCCCATATCCAAAATTTCCCCCCACGCAATCATTGTTTCTTTTACTTGTTCTTCCTTTAATTTAAACTCTATCAAATGTCCATAAAGTTTTTTATTACTTTTTCATCAGTACCTGTCAAAATTTTATCTAAATCAGTCAACTTATCATAGATACCTTCTGTTTTAACATCTTTAGCAAATCTAGATTGTATTTGCAAATATGAAAACCAATTCATTTTTACACCTTGTTCATCCAGCACTTGCATAGATTTAAGTTCACCCTTTTTGTTCAATATCTCACCATATCTAACTGTTTGTTCCTTTTTATATATTATTGGATAGGAAAAAGCTTCAATAGTAGATAACCATAGTGGAATTTTTAAATAATATTGCTTTTTTATCTTCTCCCAGTTTAGAAACAATGCTTCTTGAATATAATGTCTTCTAAAATACCCCTGCATTTTAGTTCAAAGGAAGGCATGCCACCCTAACAGCAGGTCATATCCTTCTAAATTCAAAAGTCTAGTATTTCTTAATGTTATCCACTCCTTTACCCACATCAGACTTGTCGCTTGGTAGTATAATTCCCAACTGGGCAAAGCAAATCCTCCTCTTATTCTTGCATCTTGTAACAATTTAAGTTTTATTCTTGCTTTCTTCCCCTGCCAAATGTATTTTAGCACTATTTTGTTTAACTCTTCAAAAAATTCTTTCCCTAATCTGATTGGAATTGTCTGGAATAAGTATAAGATTCTGGGCAATACCTTCATCTTAATTGTAGATATTCTCCCAATCAGTGATAATTGTAAATTTTCCCATTTTATCAAATCTGTCGCAATCTGTTGTTTAAGTTTGAGATAATTGTCCTCCTTAAGTGTGCTACATCTTGGTATTATATGTATCCCCAAATACTTAACCTTGTTTGTGACCTGGATCCCCAAAACTTCCTCCAATTCTTTCTTTCGTCTTACTAACATGTTCTTTGCTAAAATCTTTGTTTTATCTTTATTTATTTTCAAACCTGCTATTTTCCCATACTCTTCTATCTTTTCTATCAGTTTAGGTGCAGACTCCAATGGATCCTCTAATATAAATACCAGGTCATCTGCAAAAGCTTGTAATTTATACTCTTCTTTTTTAATTTTCATTCCTTTTATTTCTTTTTCTTTTCTGATGTTCCTATTCAGCACTTCCAGTGTCAACACAAACAACAGAGGCGACAGTGGACAGCCTTGTCTAGTTCCTTTTCTTATATCTATAAAGTCTGTTAACTCTCCATTTATCATAACCTTTGCAGTTTGTTTATGATATATCATTTCGATGGCTTGAGTAAATTTTTTACCAAAGCCCATTTGGTCCAATTGTAACAGCATAAAACGCCAATTCACATTATCAAAGGCTTTTTGTGCATCTATATGTTCAATTCTTCTTAAAGTATTTTTGGATGCAAAGACACAAAAGCAAAAAACACTTCGCCTCTGTGAGTGTTCAAACCCTATAGTCTAGATGGATAGTCTTTCCAACTTAGTTTTGATTCAGGTCCTCCAATTTACATGCCTATTTGCAGACAAACAGCACATTGAATCAAATATGCCAAAATTTCAATGTGCCACTTTCAAGGGTGGTTGGATCTTGCCCAAGATTCCACTAATTGGATTTTAAGAGACACTGGCATTAGCCATGCCCTGGTGAACTTTTGTTCCAAATTAATATGGGATTAGAAAGTAAATAAGTAACAACAACAATAGCAGAAATCATTAAAGTGTAACAGTTGTAGATTTTTTCCCAAGCTGAAATCATTGCTTTATTTTCCATTCATCCCAAATGATAAACGTTGGTTATTAGAGATTTAGAGATAGTTATAAAGAAAGAAAAACAAAAAGGGTGGCAGCAGCTATAGCAGAAGGAGTTGCATACACAAGGGTGATCTGGTCAAGAGTAAATTTAATAAATTAATGACAATCTTTAGAAATCAGTTTAAGACAATAAAAGCTACACAGAACAAACATGAAAAGAATGTGAACAAGATCAATAAAAATTAAAGGCAGAGAAGTGTGACTTGCAAGAGAAGAAACTCGGTTTGAATCCCCACATTGGCCACTAGAAAATGCTAGATGCTAAATATTCACTTTACCATCTGCCAAAATCTAAACACTGAAGGCGCTAATCTAATCTTCTCTCTCTCTGTGTGTGTGTGCATATAATTAGGGTACTGTCACAAAAAGGATTCTAGTATCCCTCCTTAGGAAATTTAGTGAAATCAACTATGCAGTATAGAAGTCATCTTGTACAATTTGTTTAGGGATTCATAAGTAACACCAAAGATCCTGAATTGGATCTCTAAACAAATTAGAGTTGGTTAAAGTGATGTAAGACTATCATTCATTAAACAGAAAGCCTTCTAATTGGAATATTTCTAGCATGTTGCAGTTTCTGAATATTGGTCAAAAGCAGTTCCCTAGAGAACGTGTTGCAGGAATGCCAAGATGTAAAAAAAAAAAAAAAAAAAAGTTCATCTTGGTGACCCAATCTGTTCTTTCCAGGGAAGAAGCAAGTTGAGCAGAAGCCAAATTGGTTAAAACAATACCTGACCATAGCCAGCACTAGAACAAAACATGTCAGTCCTGAATGAAGTTCAGGCTGCATGCCTGATTCCTCATATTTACAGGGGTGTCAAACTGGTGCCCCACAGTCCGGATGCATCACACACAGGCCACGTCCAACCCAGCTCCGCAAAGGGAAAAAAAAAAACATTGTGAAACGTCACGTGACAGCAAAATGATGCTGCAAGATGTTGGACACCTGTGACCTAGAACAAACCGCATGGCTAATCCAAAGTTAAATGCTCACCAACTAACAGGAGCTCTGCCTTATGTGGACTGAGATTCCATTTGGTACTTCACATTCAAATCATTGCTAAATCGAGACCACGACTCAGGACTTTCACAGCATCTTTGGCGTCACTTGAAAAGTGAAGATATTGCAGAGTGTCATCGGCTAATATAAACATGACTTACATGCCACAGCTGGGTGAGGAGCCCTTGATTGAAAAGTGGAACTTAACACTGCCAGTGGCATTTTGCGCTGCTTCCTGATTTATATAGCTTTATTTGTTATTGCTCAAAGTCTGTCACCTTCAAAAACAACCTTGTAAAATTGCTGTTACATCTACCACAAGCCCCCTGGATATCGCAGCCTGAGGTGACTGTCATGGTTATAACCTGAAAGAAATACAAACTTTCTTTTGCTTGTGCCTCCTGCATCAGCTGGATTTCAATCAGTGCTTCCTGCTTGACTGTCATCATTCAGGACACTCTATTTAGAAATTGAGCAAAGGCCCATCTTGGCCCCCAGAAGGCCCCAAATTTAATGTTCCTGCCAAAGCTTAGGCTTTTTGCAGTGGCTTTGTGTTTCAGGGAGGCTGAACCAGAATGAATGTCCCAGAAGCTAGCTTGTGTCTGTTGCTCTACTTATGTGCAGCCCAGAGAGGTTGTCATTGTCAAGCTATTTTTAACGTGCCTACCAGCCATCCATTGGATATTGTGCTGTAAAGTGAGTATGAATGATGGCAATTGATTGTCCCAAGCGGTGTGGTGTGGTATTAAGGCAAGACACCCCAGCTGCATTTTAGGCCTGCCTCCTTGGCAAGATAAAATATCCTGATTTTATCCTTCTTAATTAAAGTGGGTTGAACACTTAAAATGGAAGGAAGAGGTGACACTGAGTAAACAATAGTTGACTCAATTAAAAGAAAAACGCCTCCACAAAACCCAGCAGCTGGGAGTCAAATGCTCTCATTTGTCTGATGCTGCAGGAAATGTTGCTTGTTCCCTTTCTCCCTTGTGGCAATTTGCAGCAAAGTGTGAGTTGAACCAGGAGCTGGGCTTGTTTTCCTTATAACTAATTCAGGTGCGAGCAACTCCTGCAGAGTGGCCCGGGGTGTACATCCAGTGTTTGCAAGTGGATGTCACAATGGGTGCTTGTGGCACTTCAGTGTGAATACAGGAAGCTCAAGTGCCTGTTGAAGGGGCTGTAACTCTGTACAGTACTACAAACTACAAAGTGATATCCAGTGAAGAAGACTCCTCCCCCACAAGGGAGAAACAAAAAAGCTTACAACGTTGCTTCTCAGTTTGGTGCTCTTTTGTCCAGACAACTTGCTTGAGGTTTTATTTGCATCACACATTTACCCTGGATAACTAAACCACAGATTATTCATTAGGCACCATTGTTTGGTTTTGCACATTACACTAGTAATAATGTAAATCAAGGCAAGGTTAAAGGTTCTGAGTTTGCTGGAAAAGGCAAGGCACAAGTGAAATATATTTGCCACTGAATAATGTATTGGTGGTTGTTTAATTGCAAAAAACAAAAACAAAAAAACTCCCCAAAGATGAACACTAAAGAAAACTCAAGAGAGGTGACCATTGTTAGTTAGCTGAAATCAAAAGAGCATTGAAAGAACAGAAAAGAGGTTTAAACTTTTCCAAGGTACTTCTAAAAGTAAAGTGTGCCAGAAGGTGGGAATTTCTACTGAGAAGGCCAGCCATCTAATTTATGCCACATAGACCTCCATGAGACGAGGCTTTAGAGTAGTCTTCTCCAGATGATGGGACTGAATGAATGGATTCGATTCTGACAATCACTTGTCTGTGATCAACAAACCAGGAAGGCACAAAAGAAAACAAAATAACATTAATAACACAGCGAATGGACAGAAGAGTAATGTATGCTAGCTTTAACAAAAGAATAATAACCCAGAGCATCACAACCATCAATAAATTACTCAGTGGCAAATATAGAACTCCAAAACAGCAGGAAAATCTGCAGTAAAAAGCGGTAGGAAACCTCTGAAATCCAAACGAGGATACATAACAGTAGCAGCCGATGAAACTGTCTGTAAGCAAAAATGAATGTTAGCTACTCTGAAAACGAAAGTCAACAGAAAAAATGCCATCCTAAAAAAGTTTCCTTCATTTGGGTGCCATTTTGGAAAAGGCCCTAACTGATTTCAGACATTAATCAAACCAAGAGGTGAGATTTTGGAATTGAATTTAGATGGTGAAATGTTTCTTAAAACTGTAAAGGTGCATATCTTGTTCTAACCTTAACAACTTGTGAAATGATACACTCAGAGAGAGATGTAGGTTGATCTTTGATGCCTGTTTTAAAGCGAGTCTAGCACTTAGCTGAAAACGTCAGACTCTTTGCAAAGTGTTTATGAAGAATCAGCAGCAGTAATCAGTCTAGATTTAATACGGTCATAACCTTATTTTTGTTCCTTTAGGAAAATACTGTATATAACTAATGCTACAGCTTATGTTTGGCACATCTGAAAAGACTTCCTGTAGAACATGCTAAATATTTGTTGGTCTATTAATATATATATAGCAGATGCTTTAAATTATTAAAATCCAAATGCAAGCAAGAGATATAATCTCTTTAATTGGTATGGACAATATAAAGTCCAACTGAGCCACACTGAGACATTGAGATGCAACTTTTGATGTGGGTGGGAACTTGCCCTCCTAGCCAGAGCCAGTAAAGCTGGACTAAATCCAGTATTTTTAAACCCACCCATGAATTTTGCATCTTTGGAAGCAGGACAGTCGGCCTTTAATTAGAAAATTGATACTTGGAATGCTCAGTCCAAATGTTCAACTACCTGAAAGAAAGGATGCTTTAGTTACTGGTGTCATTCAGAAGGTATAACAAAGCCATGTTGTTTTCTCTGCCCCTGGCTCTGACATAGAATGAAACATCAGTGGACTCATATAAATTATTTGGTAGCTGTTATTAATAACACATTACATAATTGAAAAAACAGAGCCAGTCAGATCTAACAGATGTAGAAGCCTTTTCAAAGCACCACACCAGTTCAATAAATTCTTTTTAAAAGAATTTGTGAGTAATCATTTTTATGGCATCATCTATTTATTTATTTAGTTCAAATGGAAAATGGGTTAGAGTGAGTGAGAAATAGCCACTTTATGTTATAAAACCTATTTGTTCCCAATTTGGCATATTTCCCACTGTAGTAATTCTTCAGGCTCTTTTCTCCCCCTTCTCTCTCCATATTGCTAAAGTTTAGACTTTGTTCCTTTTGTGAATAAAACAGAATAGCAATTAAGAAAGGAAATATAAAAATGATGGAAATACTTAAGAAGTCTACATATCCAAGGGTCTGACATGTTATACATTAGGGGAAAATGCCTGATTAACCTATTAAATAGAGCCTGTGTTACAGAGAAAACAGATTCCCCTAACACAACCTGAATAGTAGATGACAACAGAAATGTCCCCTCCCCCAACATACATGCCCAAGAATGGGATCATATGCTCAGGAAAATTCAAGTATATATATTTTCTAAAATAAAAGCTAGGAGTGTAATATCCCTTCCCCAAACATAAAACAAAACAATTGTCTGATTAATTTTAACAGAATGTGAGAGACAGTAAGAAAGAACATTTGGCAACTGTGCAGGTTAGGATGGAGACCACATTGCCTGCTAGAAAAGGAATAATTGGTTGTCTGGATGTCTCGAAAACAGGAAAATAGGCTTAGTGCATAGCTAATAACAAGTCTTTATAAATGTCAGCCTTTTCAAAGGTCATCTATAAATGATAATGGAGTTATCTTTAGCTTACAGACAAATCAAAACCAGAACAATCCCAAATGTTCATACCTTAAAAACAGCATGATTTACAAATATACTGTATCTCCCACAACACACAAAACAATGTTAGAGATTTTAAAAAGCTGATGTCTTCCACAGGTTTAATTCAAAGTTACTGTCAAAAATTTCTAAAACACTACGCCCTGTTGCTAGTATTGCAACAACAGTTACAGTTGGCTAACAGTTTATGTCAGCCCTTCAAGGTAGATCAGACAAGGAAAACAAAGTCATCAGGACTAATACTACTTTTATTATAAGCTTTCAATAACATAATCTTGCAAGTCTGAATGTGCCTCCCTCCTTCTTATCTTCAAAGAAAACTAGGCAGGATCATGTCTGAAGCTTTCTCAAATTATATTTCTGCCCAAGCCTGGGATTATTGTACTTTTATCTGACTAAGGTCTTTCTTCTATTCTCAAAGGTTACTTTTACATATCCCAAATCTCCCAGAAATTTGTCCTTACTTTTTGATGGAGGCTTTCGGGTTTCTTGGGCTCATTGTGAGTTGGTCTCTGAGGAACCAATATAGCTTTTAGAACTTGGACCGGGAGTCCTATATGTAGGAGATTCCACAACTAGAGCACATAGTGGACATAACCAAACAGTGGAATAAGGAAGAGGAAGATAAAGGTCAGGCTGTACCTGCTGTTAATCAGATTTTTTAAAAGGCTGGCATTAGGTACAAAGAGCAAGCTATCATAAGGGGGCCAGGGCCTAATGGGAAAACCCTTGCCAAATTCTGCTCCAACTTAATAGCTCTGCAGTGAAGAGGAACAGGTCTATTGTATCAGAAAATGAGATTGCACTGCATTTCTTCCCAAAGACTCTTCTGCACATCTCCTATTAGTCATAGCTGTTACTCTGCCAATTTAAAAAAAAAAATAGCATGGAGGAGGAAAAAAGATCCACCCAAAATTTGGCCCTTGTTAGGAATGATAGTCACCTAGCAGTTGGGTTGGCAATATATAAACCAGGATAGTTATTTAATGCTGTTGTATCTTTAAGAGAATGCTGTAATTGTGATTGGCTGAGGTTCCTCCAACGGCCATAAGATGGAGCCAGAAACCTGGTTTGTTCTCTTCTTGCATTTCCCCTTTTTGCCTTTTGCCTAAACATTGTTCTGCTTGGATTGCTGTGAGTCTTGCAAACTGTTAGCAAATTCCATTTACTGACCTTTGTTTATGATACTGGACTTCGTTTTTGGATTATTCCTGGATTGATTGTATTGAATACTACCTGCTTTAACCATGTATGTTTTGGACTGTTTGTTGGACTTTGTAAAACCTACATTTTACTATTCAGTGTATCTGTGTGTTGGTTGTGTGTTATTCAACACCACTCTCACTACATTTCCCTGAGTGCACTCATTCTCCTAATGGGGAATACTTCAACACTGGTTATGGGCCCAGACCATACCAGACTCAGATAACTGAGAGTTAGTGTGAATACGCAGTACCGTATACAGACAGCTGTTTACTGTTTAATTGTGGGTTACTGTCCTGGTAAAGATGGCATAAGACCCGTCAACAAGTCTATCACTGATAACCCAGTTGATGGAACAAACTATGTTTCCTGGTCTATGAAGTGCAGTCTACTTCTGCGTAGGGAAGGGTTATGGGCTGCAGTTCAAGATCCACCGGATGTAAATGCTTGGGATCCAAATAATGAGGATTATGCCAAAAAGTTAGTTGACTTTAAGTGGAACAATGAATGAGCTCTTTGTATATTTGAACTAACACTGAGTGACCAGCAGCTAGTCCATATTCATGGAGAAGAGTCTTCTGCTAGGTGTTGGGAGAATTTGAAGAGGATTTATGTTCGTGGTGGTGTAGGTACACACATACATCTTACACGTAAACTGTTTAGAGCACGTCTTCTGAAAGATGGAGATATGTTAGCTCATTTGAACTTCATGAAAAGAACTTTTCAAGAGCTACATGAAAGGGAACTGGTTTTTTCAAAGCTGCATCAGGTTTACATAATTCTTTCCTCATTGGATGAAAGATATGATGATTACGTATCTTCACTGGAAGTCCTTACCAGAAATGAACTGACATTGACTGACATAACCGGACAATTGTTAGAAGAGGCAAGAGGAAGGCTGGATAGAGATCAACTGAGAGAGAAACAACCACAAGAAGAGGATTTGTTTTCAACTGTCTATACTGTTAGGAAATGTTTTTCTTGTGGGGCTAGGGGACATATAGCTAGATTCTGTAAGAAGGGAAAACGACAGAATACTGGTAATCAACAGAAGGTTAAGAAGAATGTTAATTTAGCTATGACTAGCAATTCAACTGTAAACCATGATTTGTGGGTAGTTGATAGTGGAGCATCACAGTGCATTACTAGAAACAGAGAGAGGTTTGTAAAGATGTCTACGAATAATCAACATGTATCATTGGCAAATGGATGGAAGATGAAAACATCTGGTGAAGGTACTACATATTGTTCATGTGTAAATGAGCATTTACCTATGTTATATGTACCTAAACTGAAATTTAATTTGTTATAATTATGGGCTTTAGTTAATATTGGTTATGTAGTAACCTTTAGGGGAGATAACTGTATAATAGAGAAAGAGGGTAAAAATGTTACTGCTACTTTAGAGAATGATTTATATGTGATACATGATGACTAGTTGCAGGTGGCTAACTCTGTTTATAACAATCTTAAGCCACATGACGAATGTATACATTTACTGCATAGACGTCTAGGGTACATTAATTTCAAAATGCTGAAACAAACTGTTAAATTGTCAGAGGGAGTAAAATTAAAACCCTGCAGCTAGTACTTAAACTGTAATGCCTGTAACCAGGAGAAAAGCAAGGTTACTCCAGCAAACAGTTTAAGACCAAAGAACCTATAGAGGTTGTTTTTGCTCCTAAGAAACCCAGTTTGGGAGGTGCCTGCTATGTGCTGAGTATAATGGATCATTACTCACGGTATGGTTTCTGCTACTTTATGAAAAACAAAACAGAAACATTCCAACACTTCTTTAATTGACTAAGGTTTGCAGAGAGAAAAATGAAACATAAGGTAATTACTGTAGTTACTGATAACAGGACTGAGTTTATTAACAATAGATTCCAAACTATGTTAAAATTGGCTGGTATCGAGCATAAGTGTTCTGCACCTTACAGGCCACAACATAACTCATTTATAGAACAAAGGGGCAAACATTACAAGCCATGGCTCGCACTATGTTATCTGATTCAGATTTGCTTGAAACACTGTGGGGTGAAGCCATAATGTGTAGCAATCATGTGTTAAACAAAGTAGTGAACACAACAATCGGTGAATTGCCATTCACTTGTTGGCATGGCAGAAAACCAAATTTAAGTTACCTACACACATTTGGAGCTCCAGCATGGGTGCATACTCCCTCACAAGTAAGACTGAAAGGGTAACATAGAGCTAGGAAATTATTTTTCATAGGTTACGAGGCCAACCATAGATCGTTTAGATTTTAGGAGTCCAGGCACAGCTAATATTTACTGTAGCACTAGTGCTAAATTTCTTGAGCACGTTGGGTGGCATAAACTAGAACAGGAATCTAACAATGATGTTGTTATCGACACCCAAGTAGTCCCTAATGATGAGATAGTTAAACCATCAATAGCCATTAAAGAGGAAGAACAGGCACAGGAGGAGGTAGAAGAACAGGAGCAGGTGGAACAGGAGAGTCCACCAGTAAGCCCTGAGTTACCTAGACGTTCAACCCATGTAACACAATCACCAGATAGATATCAGGCTAGTATAGTATGCCAAGTAAATACAGTTCCTACTAACTATAATTAACTGAAACTGTATCCTGCTAAGGATCAGGCTGCTTGGCAGGAAGCAATGGATAAGGAACTGAAATCCTTACAAAGGTTGGAGGTATATGAAAATGTCAGGTTACCACCAGGTGAGCATGCCATAGGGTGTAAGTGGATTTATAAAATTAAGACAGGTGTAGATGGGACTGTTACCCATAAAGCCAGATTAGTAGCACAAGGGTTTGATCAGTCAGCCAACAACTACGATGAGGTGTTTGCACCTAGTCTGAAAGATACCACATTACGAGCAGCATTAGTGTGGGCAGCTAAGAATAAATACACAATAAACCATTTGGATGTGGAGATGGCATATCTTCATGCACCATTACAACATACAACATATTTAAAGAAGCCTTTGGGAATAAAAACTGATAACAAAACTGATTGGTGGAGATTAAAAAAGAGTCTTTATGGCTTGAAGCAATCAGGCTATGAATTGAACCAGTGCATAGGGGAGGAATTAACTAAGATAGGTTTTGTAGCTGGCATGGCTGATCCATGTTTATTCCAAAAGGAAAGTGATGGTTTAATTTCATTGTTGCTATTGTTCATTGATGACATAGCATTAATCACCAAGACTGAGCAAGAAGCTATTGAGATTATTTCACTGTTAGAGAAGAAATTTAAAATCAAACATTTAGGTGAGATTAAACAGTATCTTGGTTTGAAAATAGATAAAACTAAGGGAGGCTACAAAATCTCACAGGCAGATAAAATTAACCAGTTACTGAAGAACTTTAAAATGGAACTTTGTAAACCGGCTAAAACACCAATGAGCCAGGAATTTAGCCACAGTGATGTGCAAAGTCCTGTTTTTGATAAAGTCATTTATCTATCATTGATTGGTCACTTATCCTATCTCAGTAATTGGTCTAGGCCAGACATAGGATATAGTGTCAACCAATTAGCCAGGTTTAATGCTGAGTCTACTGAAAGCCACTGGGAAGCTGCTAAGCGTGTGTTGAGATATCTTAAACAAACGATGCATTATGCATTATATTTGGAGCTTAAGAATGAACTAAATTTAACTGCATATGCTGATGCAAGTTTCGTTACAGATGTACCTACACGTAAATCAACATCAGGTACTGTAGTGTTATTAGGAAAGGTGTTAATTGGATGGCAATCTATTCGACAAAAACATCTTAGCTTATCAACAATGGAGGCTGAATTCTCATGTTTGTCTCTATTATGTACGGACTTAGTATGTTATAAACAACTAATGATAGATATGGGAATTAATGTAAAGGAACCTATTGTTTTATATGAAGACAACCAATCAGCAATTCAGATGGCTTCCAATCTTGCTGTAAAGACAAGATCAAAACACACCGATCTATGATATCTGAATGTGAGACAATGTGTTCAAGGTAAAATGATTACACTGGAGTATTGCATGTCAGAGAATAACATTGCAGTTCATTTTACAAAAGCCCAAGGCACTGTAAAACATAAGGCTTGCTGTGAGGAATATGGACTTATGATTTTATATATTGTCCTACCCAAAGGGGAGAATGTTAAGAATTATAGTCACCTAACAGTTGGGTTGGCAATATATAAACCAGGATAGTTATTTAATACTGTTGTATCTTTAAGAGAATGCTGTAATTGTGATTGGCTGAGGTT